>NC_139407.1:26103749-26336249 GCF_905368555.1 Meleagris gallopavo
GCTCCTCTCCTCCTAGCAGCTGAAACTTCTAGAGCAGATCACTGGTGTCCTAATGAACGACAGAAGGTATGGACTGTATGGGAGCTTGCAATAACCACTGGCACAATTAGCAATTTAGACCAGCTGTCTTTCAGAAGAGAAGTTGGTGTTAAGAAGATAATCAGCAACAATGACCATAGCATAAGCTCAGGTGTACTTTTAACCAGCAGAAGTCATGAGTCCTCCTTACTCCTCTCCATGCAACCCCATTAACCTGTTAAATACACACTCCTTAGCATTCACCAGAAGAGCACTTGTCATCCAGCAGGAATCAGAGTGAAATGGAAAGAAAAACTCCCTTCTCCTCCTGCTGCAGACCCTGCCACTTGGCAGAGGCTAAAAAAAAAAAAAAGCAGAGGCCAAGATGGTATATACAAGGCTAGAGAAGCAATTACAGACAGGCCAGCTCTCCCAGACATGACCCCAGTAGGGAAGAGCGGCTTTGCCTCAGCTTGCCTCCTATGAAACATACTGAAGCACAAAGGTTTAATTTTGCTTCAGAACTCACAGGATTTCGCACCCTATTGCGAGAAAGACTAGTTGGGCAGTGCAGTGAAAATTTGGGATAAACAGACACATTGGCCACTAAGAACTGAAATGAGGCAGTTGGCTAGTTTACATGTTATTCAAGTGCCTCTCTTTTCCAATCTAGCAACAGCTGCCAGCTAAGTTCAACTGCACAGTTTGTACAACACATGGTACCGCACTTGGGAGCTTAAGCTCTGAATGCACACATGGGTCAGTGGTGCTGTCATTCTCCATTGTTGCCATGAGGGCATTAGTCTTTTTCTATTCTAAAAATATTTTCTAAAAACTAATTTCCCAGCTTGAATTGAGTAAAGATACATAAGTTTGGAAACATTTAGTTGGTTCCCCAAATGGCAGTGGAAAAGGAACTGGGGCTGCAGTGCTCACGCAAGCAGACAGACTCATCTTTTCATTATTCTCCTGACTTTCAGAATTTTATTGGAACAGCAAAAATATGCTAAAATCTAAAATGCATGGAGAATGCTGATGAAGGAGTACTCACCAGCTTTTGGGTAACAAAGAGAACAGCAGCTCTATACAAAGTACAGGACTGAATGCTCCTTGCATTACACTCAACCCTAATAAAACATCTTCAAGGAAGAAGTGAATATCTATCAGCACCATCTAGGGCAAAGCACTGAGTAAGAACTGTCTGAATTTGGCACAGAATACGTACCTCTGTACAGCACTTACTAGTGACACTCCTCTAATTAACACAGGGCTTACTGCTGAATGAGACAACTTTCTCCCTGTTAAAGTTTTTAAGACACCTATTGGACCAAACCCAAGGCCTCCAGAGATTTTCGAAGTAATAAAACGGAACAAAGAACAGCTACTGAAAGTTTAGCTTCACATTTTTGGTCTGAAATAAGCAGAAGAAGGGATTAAAGCCGGAATCTGATCACCTCCAAGCCGAGCATCTCAGTGAATGGGTTTGTAGATATTTGTCTCAGGCCAAGTACAGAAATTCAATCTTGCATATGTGAGAAAAACCTTTCCCAAATAACAGTCATAGCATCAGAAATGCCCTGGTTTCAAAATACACAATCTTACCACACTAAATTCTTTTGTACAAAATTCCCATGAGTATCTACTGACAAGAATACATTACACCTTTAATTGCACTGATTCAAGTCACTGTGGTGAAAAGAAGCATGTGGCCAAATAAATTGCTGAAATCTGCAACAATAAGAGACCAATAAACTTCAAGGCAGACAGGTACTAGAAATAGCATAACTCTCTACTCTCTGCTAAGACTTATCCTTCAGTAGCCACCTCTGCATTCCAAAAGTTTCACTGCCAAAGTTCCAAGAGCCTGCTGTAGTAATAAACCTGTGAAGCCATTCCCAGAAAACACATTAAAAGAAAAAGACCCCAAGCAGTTTTGGAGCTCTCACTTAACTTTCAACATTAAATAGCCAATATGTCCAATTGCAGTGTGAAAGGGGCAACTGTTTAGATAGTTTTACCAGCTACCACGTCAGGTCAGATCTGATTTTCCCAAGCAGAAAACAAGCACAGGAATACAGGAGATTCTGCCACTCAGACCGCATAGAATGCAACTCTTCTCATTTAGTTGAAACTCAGTCTAGTTTCAGTTCAGTCATAGTGTTAAAGAAGTTAATTTCTTGATCTAAAACTTGAGAGATCATATGACCACTGAATGGAAACCAAGAATGACGAGAAAGGAAAAAAATGCACTTGCCCTAAATAGAAAGATGTGTTACATAGAGGCTTCTCTTCCTTCAGCTAAGTGTTTCAAAGGAAAAGTCATCAGGAACACACGGCTAACCCAAAAATCTGTTTCAAGTTTGCATGACGCATACAAAACTGAAATGAACAGCATCTTTCTGCAAAGTTGAAAGCAGTGAAGGAAAAGGAAATATGGGAGAGTTCGTGTTCCTGACAACAGAATGGCAGTGGCATAGAAAGAACAACCAGGTAGGGGCTGCACAGAGCCCAAAACTAGCAGCTGCTCTGCTGCAACCTGCAGCACAGACATACCCAGAAGCAAGTTGCTCACAAGCAGAGCACACTGGAGTAGGGGCAGAACCAGTTAAAAGACGACCTACTCAGACATCTGAAAGTGGAGCCCTTTGCCTGTTCTTTACTTCATATTTTAGCAAAATACAGCAAAGCCAGCTAGCAGCCTTTGGTCAGGACTGCCTCAGAGCATGTTACAGGCATGTTGGCAGCTGACCGTACTCTTACAGAACATCAGGTCACCTGGCTTTTTTAAAAGCCTCATGTAGGATTCAACTGGCTCTCCTCGCATTCCATCCGTGTGTTTAGTTTCTCCTTAAGAGATGGCAGGAGGTCTTTGAGCAAGGCACACAAAGCCAACCAAGCATGCAGAGGTGTTGCTCCACATCATCCTCCTCAGTCACAACCAGAGGAGCTGCAGCTACGCTTCAAGCAGTTTCTATGGAGAATTGTTCTGCCTGCTGTGCTGCTCTTCATATTCACACAAAAGCTGGTTCCTGTGCATTTCCATTGACAAGGATCATGATAAATAAAACTCTCCTTTTCCTTACTGGAAATCCTCTAGATAACAAGCACATAGTCATTTCTTGCAATGCAATGTATAATTCTTGCAAATGCACATACAATTAAGTTTTCCCATATGCTTAGAAACGTTATCTATTCCTTTTTACTTGTAAAAAAGCATGATGTTCAATCTTTCATCATATCAAGTACTCACAGGTTTCCCTTATGGGCAGACTCATTTTAGATTCCTGTAATTATCATATTAATTTCTACTTAATACATTCACTGGAAGCTTTAAAAAAAATGCAACTGAAATTTGTTGGCCGCTTCCTATTAATGCCATTAAATGGAATACGCTGCCAATTTTTCTTCCCTCCACACAAATTGGATTAGATGAAAAGCACGTACTTTGCTGGAAAGCAGTACTTTAAAGTATTCTGTTTGTACATCAGAGAGAATCTTTCCCTTATAGATGGTGGTTACCTGTACTTAAGATTCCAGCAGACAGTTATTCAGTTTCAATTAAAGAGTGACTCACAAAAATCACAGAATCATTAAGGTTAGAAAAGACTGCTAAGATCACCAATTTCAACTCCAACCCATCCCACCATGCCCACTAACCATGTCCCTCAGTGCCACATCTCCATGGCTCTTGAACACCTCCAGGGATAGTGATTCCACCTCTTTTTACTTAGAGGACAAAAACTACAAGCCAAGAAGTTCAAGATGGTATATAAGCTGAATAAGATTAACATCAATTTTCAGGCATACATCAAGCTTTTCCTGGAAGTCATTTTGCAGGTCTTTAAGATCTCTTCACACCTCAAATTCAAGTCCATAAACATGCAGGCCACTGCTGTGGACTGGCAACTAAACAGGTGCCTAAGCCACAAATGCAGTCTAGACCAGGCAAACTTGCCTATTCTTATTCATTTAGACACTTATCAGTGATGCTCCATCCATACAGGTTTGCTTCCAGAAACTCACTTCAGGTAAGACTGAGAGCTACAACAAGAAGGTAACATCTGGAAGCTCGCTGCTGCTACTCTCAAACCACAGAAGTTAACCATGGGCAGAGGGGAAAGCGAGATGTACGTTTTCACTAGCTGCACATAAACAACAGCTGTACTGTGAAGGATACTAAACACTGATTTTTTTTTTTTCCAGCCACCCACGTCAAGCTGGATAGCTGACCTTTAGATCTAGCTTAATATTGGCTTTCTAAAACATAACAGGTAGTCAGGAATAAGGTGACTACCAGAGGCAGCAGGTAAAAATCGACAAGGTAAAATCCAGAAATATGATGTCTTCATATGTTGTGGGCTTGCTCACTTCTTTGTCTCCTGCAACTATATCTATTACTATCCACACCTGCATGTTCTGTAAATGTTCTGCCATCTTAGTCAGATCCTCCAAGATATTTCATGGATATCAGAGCAAAAGGCAACTGCTGTTCTTATCATTAAAATATTTAAAGGGTGAGATTATTGTGTTTGATGATTGACTATAATAGCTGTGTATTTTCCCTCTGTTTTCTTGCACAAGCACTGTGTGCCTGTAGGCAGCTGATACAGATTGGCAGAGAGCTTACCTCACACACAGATAGTTAAATTGAAGCCTATAACAGACTGATACCAAAGTGCTAGTCAATGTACACACATTCTTCAGTAAATGTTGTAGCTGCTTGTAATACTAACAGCATGTTACAGAAAGTCAAGAGAATTTACTGATAGTTTAGATATAAACAGATGGTATTTCTTCTGTTGACTCCTGTCATACAGTCACTCTTAGATTAAAATTTGATATCTCATTTTTCCTCAAATTCAGTTCCATTCACATCTCCATCACTTCCAAACATACAAACGTCACTGTGTAATTTTTAGTACAGACTGGACAAAACCCAAGTCCCAAACACAGAGCAGACTGGTGCGAATTCAGTAGATTCTTGAGAACCATAAGCTGTAATATGCATTTCCTAAATTCACATTAGGGCTAGGAAGATAAACTCACTGGCTCACTCTGTCTACTCCTGCTCAAGTTCTCCTACCCTCTATAAATGCACAGATTATTTCTCAAAATGAGGAACCATAGCTCTGTGTCTGTTTACTAGCACAACCAGCCAAAAAGCAAAATACTAATTTCAATTCAGTTTGGGTGAAAATAAAAAACCCATACACCTCATGAACTCTTCCTTTTTTTTTTTTTTAACATCATTGTCTAAATAATCATATCTGGTAACAAATAAATTATTACTTGTCCTGAACACAAATCCAATAGTATGCTGCTAGTATAAAAGTGATATAATGCTGCTCTCTACCTCCTAACGATATCTTCATACACTGGAAATTGATCCTATCACTTGATGTCTTCTCTTTACATCTCCACTGAAAGCACACCAGGACTCCTAGAAGGTCACAGAAGATAGGTCATTTTCTTACTGAATTGAAGGCAGCAGATCTTTCTATATACTTGGAGGGGAAAAGAGCTTCTATACATGGTATTAAGCTTGGGATGTATTTCAGCAACCAATACTTGTATAATTTGAGACACTAAACGCTATTTGAGTTGGCCCATTCATTTTCCAAGCCTACCAGAAACAAACCTTTTTATCTCTGAGCATCTTCATAAACTACTTCACACTTACATTGTAAACTCAAGCAAACTCTTACCTAACGATATCAACCACTACCAAGCTTATCATCAAAATCAGAAAATCAAAATATCCACCTTCATCTGGCAAAAGGGATGCAGCAAAGTGATAACATCTTCTGAAGTAATGGCAGAAAGATGAAAAAAATTGTGCTCTGTAGTGCTGTAAAATGCTCCATGCAGTACAGCATTGTGTCATCTCTCAAAAAGCAACGACGTCCTCATACGCAAACATGCTGCCAGATGTCAAGTGCTAGGAAGAAGAGCTGTACTTCCCAAAATCCAGGCTGGCTCAAACACTTTTGTTTTGATGGCTGCTTTTCCAACTCTTGATTATCAGAACTATAAGAGATACATTCACTTCCAATAAATTAATTACTCCATAAAACGTTCATACTGATGTATAACATGTAAAAACACCAGATTATTTAGTTAACCTATGCTGTCTGGCATTGTTTTAAGAGGAAACAGTTACCAAGGCTGTCATGTGAAAATGCTGCTTTGAAAGCAGCATAAACAAGTACTTTCTTTGGGAACAATTACCTCAAGTCTGAATATTTTCTTAACACGTGCACCATAATACACGCCGTAAGCTTAATAAAACTGCTGTGGCTTTTACCATATAGGAAGCTGGATTAACGAGTTCTACATCTCTCAAGTCACTGTTAAAATCCACATAAGCATAAACCATCAAAAATGTAATAGACAAAGATATGAGTGCGATATATATTCAAACATCTACACAGACATAATTCACAGAGTATTTTCTAAAGTCACAGATGGGGATGATCAACAACTACCACACTGCTGAAGGTGCTAGTACAAGATTTCTCAATTTATTATCAGAGGGGCTCAGACTTGCCCTGGGCTAAGAGGCAAAAGTTATTTACTCTGTTCTTATGGCACTCTAGAGATAGACAGTCCTAAAGCATGCCTGTCAGAAAGCTAAATCAGTAAGAAAGTAGATGAACATTAAGGAGCAGTAAATTACCACAACAGAACTAGGTAGCAAACAAGTCTAATCTACACTACAGATGGCAAGGTATCTAGGCTACAGTCTTATGGGATTTCCTATCTGTAAAGACACAAAGTAGAAATACTCCAATATTTTAAATAGCAAAAAAATACCCAGTACCTTTAAAAAGGCAGCTTATCCATATGCCTCAGGTAAGTATATCATACTGATTTTTGCCACTCAAGCTTCATTTGGACTATTTCCCTTTAAAAATGCTATAATGAGAAAACCTGACTGGGAAAAAAACTTTAGAGATCATATGGGGAACCATGTAACTGCCAAGGCCTGACTCTGCATTCACAGTAAACAAAACCTCAAGTTGTATGGAGTCCAAGACAGAGAGGTTTCTTAAAACGTGACAACTCCACTTATGTTAACCTTAGGACTGTCACTTACCAGTGGCTTGATTTCATCTTCATCTTTGAAATAATAAAGCTGGTCCCCTTTGAGAACAAACCAGCGTGTGTGCCAGGTCTTGACGAAGCCTCCTTGCTTTCGCAGCCATCCACACTTGATTGTGCCATGCCGCCCTTGGCTTGCTGGGGGCATCTCCACAGAGCCATTGTGTTCGTCCATACTGGGTCTGAGCAATTCTCCTGCCCAGAAGAGGAAAAGGGAAAAAAAGTCAGATCACAAGTCAAGCAGTAACCTGTTCATTTTCTACAAAACTAGAAAACGATCAGGCCCTGACTGGCATCCACCAGCTGGGAGAGTACTACTCAGCTACAAGAGACTGTAATAATAATGAAATTAGTTGTTACAAAAAACAGGAAAGAGGCAAAAGATTTTTTCAGCTAATGCAAGATATCTTCATTGGCACTGAAGAAGAAATCAGCTTTCTTCTCAAAATTAGTACTGCTGGATTATGGGCAGTAAGAAGCAATGAATTGACAGTACATCTTCATACTAAAGAAGGTAGGATCTACTACCCACACCTTATTCAGCATTATCTGACATATCTCTATCAGATAATCCAGCTTTTTTTTTTTTTAATAAAGTAATGAAGTTAGTCTCCTGGTATGGTGGACAGTAAATAATTAGATATCTCATCACATAACCAATCCCCTAACTGGAATTTATCACATAGAATCAGTTAGAATGGAAAAAGACCTCTAAGATCACCAAGCCCAATCATTATCCTAGCACTACCAAAATGATTATCTTGGACTACATGGTGCTCCTTGCTGCATCCCTGCAGAAAACCCAAGCCAGCTTGACCTATTGCTGCCACTTAGGCCAGCCTCTAGGCAGAACCAAAAGAAAATCTTAAGTAATTACTTGTCTTAGTGCAGCGTTAAGGAAACTAGGTCCCCCAGACCACAAACAGGAATGTGACCACCAAAGTTACAATTAACTTACCACTTGGGTGAAAGGTTTTTCTGTTTCATTCCACAAACACATTGCACTAGTACTAACATCAGTACATGAGCTAAGTATTTGTATTTTAGCTAGACAAGCAAAGTGTTAATTGACCTATATCTCCTTGTTGATAAAATATACCAAAGTATTTCTATAATACTAAAACAAACAAGGTGCAGGATAGACAACTTTCTACAAGCATTAAGTTCTCACACGTGGGAGTAAGATTTCCATTAAACTAATGTGATATTCTATACTTCAACACTTTCCGTACAAACGACCATATTATTTCTTTTATCAGTGAAATGATTCTCTTCAGTAGCTAGTTCCAGCCACCCAACACATTTTTGTTACACATTATTATATTTAGACATGAGACTAAGTTTATTTGTTGTTTTCCATATCTTTCCTTTCAGAATCTGCCTACTACCAACCAGACTGAATCAGAAATTCCAGCAGCTGGCTCACTTTCACTAGTTGTTTTTACAGCTGCTTCAACACCAAGATCATAAAAATAAATTGCAGTAATATCAGGGTGCTGGCACCAACACAGAGAACAACAAGGTGCAAACAGTATGTAAATAACATATGACAAAGTGTGGAATTATACCAATGTACTCCAAAGCCCTCTCACTCTCATAAGATGAGGTAGAAAGTCATACATTTTCAAGCACTAAACGAGTATATTCCTCATGCTCATCTTCTGAGCAGGAAATGCAACTTGCACTTTCTGCCAGAATAAATTCTATATACTTGGCCAGCCTCCAGCTTAGGTAATGACCAGAGTCAAAGAAATCCTACACAATCCATTCACTCGTGGCTGGCTGTGAGCAACATTCTCAGGCTTGCCTGAACATTGAGAGAGCAAATTAAAAATACAAGGAACATTCCAGCCTCAGCCCTTCTCACTGCACTGGCTCAAAGATCAGTATCAGTACCAACTTTCTCCATGCTCCAAGCAGAAAGGCTGTGCTGGTGCCATGCACAAAGAGCAGGAAAGCACTTCTCAGCTACTGCTCACTTGATACTTGAAACATGGAATTGGGCAGCTCCCACCGAATCTCAGCCCTTTGCCAGGAAATTGTTGGAAAAGTCATTAAAACACAACAAATCCAGTTACATTGAATAGTCACAGGACTGTAACAAGATACATTTGGCAGGAAACGCTGGTTTGCTCTACGATCTTATTCTCTCTGAAATTTCTCATGGCCTAGAGAACACATTTACAGCATGCGAAGTTGCACCAGCTTTCCCTTCCAGTGACCCATCTCCACCCTTGCCATCCAACCACACACTGTATCTTTACAGGCCAAGGTCAATCTGGACCCAAACAAATCAAGGTGAGAAGCCCCAGAGCACTGGCCCAACACAGTTCTGCTCCCCTGCTAGCAAACACCACAAGTTTGCACAGAAGTTACTTCTCCACACCAGGGGCATTGAGAGATATCCTGCAAAAGGCTCAGATTTTCCATCAACAGCAGACTCGGTTTTTTGATGAATAATATCTGCCATCTAAATATGCACACATTTGTATGCCAAAATCATAAAAGTCTTTATGTCGCAAGCATGCTATATACAACTAGGTTTCAATATTTCAACATTTAAATGAGATATAGATAATTTTCCAAGCAGTGTCTTATTTTGGGTTCCTTTCTGCTTATTTCCCCTGAGCTGCATAAGCAAAGTGTCTAAGTTTAAGGTTCTCAGCTTCTTTCAGATACAGAGCACTGCCTCCAAGCACAGAATTTCCTTTTGATTCCTCTTTGTTTGGTCTGCCTGAATAAAAACTTTTTAATACTGTTGAGTGAAGACATTGTCAGCAGTTATCCTGCACTACATCTGAAGACATCTGTATCTCTGAGGCAACGTGGGACACATTTGTGAGCAGCTGCTGCAGACAGCAAAAGATTGTCCTACTTCTCCCTATCAGTGCGCTTCAAGCCAGGCACTATTCATCAGTTGTGTACACGAAAGGAAAACACATGCCAAAGAGGTTAAAAAATACTCAAAGAGAAGAATTGACATTCCACTACTGCTTAGCAACCATTTTTACACTGCAAGGAGAGTTTCACAAGTTCTGTTACAGCAAGGACAGATTTTGAAGCATTCCTACCTTGTACTTAATTCAAAAGCTGTGGCTGTGCACTTGCCAGTGGCTCTCCAAACACCTTTGGAACGCACATTATACTTTTATCCTGTGGGCTTCCTGAGACATCTGAGAGCCTTTTGTAGCAGCCCTAATCATAGAATCAGGCCACTCTGAATTCCTCATTCTTATGTTTGTCTTATCAGGGATAGGTTGAAGATATTTTGCTTGAAATAATTCACTTCCAAGGCCTACATAATTAATTCTTCAGCAAGACAAAATCATGAAAGCTGTGTCAGATTAGAGAAGACCTAATCCACAGTCCAATGAAGCCAATGGAAAGACATCATTTCTCAGTGCATTTGGGGATCGGTCCCAAAGAGAAGGAGCCAATACTTTTGCCAAGATGTTGAGCTCATGTCAAATATAACACTTCAGTACCTAGGTTGAATTCAGCATACAAACTTTTCTAAGTATGCAATTTACTTACACAGATCCAAGCACAACTATAAAAAGCACAAATAAAAGGGCAGTAGAGAATTTTAAAAGACTCTTTGATTGCATTCAAATATTACCAAATTACAATTAATATCAGTTGCCAAATTCTCTTAGGATTCTTAGGGGAATGGTACCTGAAAACATCAATTTCTGTGTGCATATATAAGCTTCTGTGGTTATGGTGGGTGTTGGCTCAGATACACACAGTATAAGCCACATAAATGAGATCTGGACATCAGCAAGCCTCTGTCAACATCCATGGTGCCAGCAGCATCCATTCCACGAACGTGCGTAAGAACTTCTTTACGGTGAGGGTGACAGAGCACTGGAACAGGCTGCCCAGGGAGGTTGTGGAGTCTCCTTCTCTGGAGATATTCAAGTCTCGCCTGGACGCCTACCTGTGCGACCTGGTGTAGGGAACCTGCTTTGGCAGGGGGGTTGGTCTCGATGATCTCTAGAGGTCCCTTCCAACCCCTACAATTCTGTGATTCTGTGAATCTAGTCACTGAGAGACATCAAATAAACTCACATTAAAGGAATCACGTAATGGATCAGAATATCAAGAAACACGTGCCATAATATATTCAGGACAGCACTCATCCAAAGCTGGTGGACAGGAAGCTTGAGTGTGCCAGATGTCTACCGGTGCTGCTGAAATGCAAAGTAAAGGTAGTGCCTACGTATTAAGCATGGCCTTTGATACAGAATTCTAGTAAATGAAGATCTGATGAATCAGAACCTCTTGCCACTCATTTTATGTCCTTTCTGCAGCTAGCACTGAAGGGAGCTCTGAATCACTCCTAAATGCATAATTTCTCTACTTGCCAAAATGTATTTCTTCTCCACAGAGCAGCAAAGTCATATTGGTTTCCTTGCTAGAGAGTGTATTTTGGTAACTTGATTATGTCTTTCCAGGTGTCCCCAAAATCTGTCAGTTCCTGCTACATGCAGCAAAGCAATTGCTGCAGCTCAGTGACTACAGCTTAGTACCATAATGTACTTTGGGCAGTTGTTCCAAGGTTAATTTCTATTGTTTTAAAGCAATCTTCAGATAGACAATATTTATCCTTCCGCCACTTCTGCAGTAGCAGGAGGCACAACAAAGCTGTACAGCTAAAAGCCCTCTGTCTGTTACACTCCTCTGACAACCATAAGCAACTCTGTTCTTTCCACCTCCTAATCCAGCTGACTATTTCTGAGTTAAGATGGACTCCACTTCTTAGTCATATTGAAGACTTGGAAAACTGTCACATATTTGTGTACAGTTGGTCTAGCTATCTCTTCCCAAGTGCAGATGGCCTGAAATAGTCTGATTTAGCAGCAATTGCACACCACTAAGAAGAGTTTTGAAAGCTTACAGAGCAAGTTGTAAGGATAACACCATCTGTGTCACATTTCTGCAGGTTACTTATTATGCATACTGTCAGGCTTTTCCTCACTTTGGAGCATACAGCTGCAAGACAAGGCTGATGCTGCCGGTGTGACAGAGGAAGCGAAGGTATGAAGGAAGCAGAGTGGTCACACGTTACAGGTTTCTACCTGGGCTTCCACTTCAGGCTTGTTCTGTATAAGTGCTTACACTACAGAGAAATTCATACTGCAAGATATCTGTTACAATCTGAAAAAGCAGACAAAACAGAATAGATAGAGAAGAACTTCTGGTAGCTGAAGGGTCAATTGATGTAAGACAGGCAGAGAACTGCAGAACAGTTGGCAAGTCTCAGGCTGAAATGCTGAGCAGCAAAAAGGTCAGAGAGCAAGTCAAAGGCAGCATCTGGAAGAGCAAAAAGATCTTCCAGCTCCCAGATGTCACTCCCAGCTAATGAGCTACACTGCCTCCAAGCATCTGACACTGAAAAACCCCAAATCTTGTTTACAGCTTCATACTTTACATAGAGAGTGATCACAAGGACAGCTTAAAAACAACATAATTCACAGATGCCACTGGTGAATACTTCAGCATTTACAGCATCGTCTTACAAAAAGGAATTGATTAAGAGATCGGTCCAAACATGATTCTAGTACATAATCCTTCAAAGTATAAAAAAAATCTCTGGCACTACTCTTTGTTCTCAAAGACTGACAGCCAAAAGCATCTGGATATGGAAGTCAGCAAGCTCTCAGACCGCAATGTGGCTGCATGCTCTGCTAGGAAATCCAACACAACTTTCCATGCTGTCCTTCTACTCTCACAGCATTTGGAGCTTCCTTTGTTTCTTGTAAAACTGACCAAGATAATTAAGATGTTGCAAATTACATTTGCTAAGTATGCAAGCAGGGGAAAAAAAAAAAAAAAAAACACACCATGGTTTAGTTTGTTAACAGCAGCAGCAACCTCCTCCCAGATCCACTGCAATTGACTGCTTCCTCAATGCTTTCAACTTACTTGCTCCTTAGCAAAAAGCTGAATGTCAAGTAAATGTTACTCCCCTTTTGCATGAAGCATGCTCTACAACTAGGTAGAGAAAATTCCCCTGTAATCACCAGGTCCCCTTCGCAACTGCACCAGCAGCATCCCAAGAACAGCGCTAGGGGCACATGTCTGGAGGTACATCATGTGCAGCATGCCTGCAAGCAAGCATGCTGACAGCAGAGAAGCCACCATGGACTGTATGCAGGTAGCAAGCACCCATCCTCTTTTGCAGCATGGTCTCAGAACCACAAATTCAGTAAAGTCAGAATCAAAGGCTCAGGCTTGGCACACTCAGGAGTGCAGCCCCTTCCATTCCTACTCACTTCAGCAGCAGAGCTAATGTTTATATTCTTCCTGCATGCCAGCCTCAGCAGGACCTAAACTTAATATAGATTTACTTTTGAGCAGGAATCACTACAGCTCTAACACTTTTCAGAAATGTTTTATGTAAATGGTAATTGCCTCTGTCACTTGAAAACATTAACCATACTGATGAATTTCCACACTACAGAACTGGAGATAATACAGTCAACATTTTTAAAAGCATATGTATGTCTTTCCATGGAGAGTGCCAACACAAAATAAGCACCAGTACTTTCTAGTTGGTATTTCCACCTTCAGCCCGGGAAAGCATTAATGCATACTTACCAAGTTAACATTTCACTTCTTTAAAACCAATTTTGCAGTAGAAACACAGAGTCCAAAATCCTTTATATACTGCAGAAAGCAGTACCAACTCTCATACCCTCTACACTGTTTCAGTTAAAAAAAAAAAAAAAAAGATGCTGCAGTGCTACTGCTGTGGCACTGCCCCTTCCAGTAAAGCTCCCTGCTCACAGTATCCGTATCTTCATTAACATTTGGACAATGATCTTTGAGGTCTCTTCCAACCTGACTGATTCTGTGGTTCCTAAGCCAGCCTCAGGACACACGGCCTTGACTCTCAAAGTCAAGTAGGTTGCAAAAAGAAAAGTGGTTGCATTAAACCCCAGACAGACACAAACACAGCAGGCCCTGAATCTGCAGGAGTGGACCTTCATTTTTACGTAGTATAATTTGTTCAGCACCTCCTTTAAGAGTGGTGAGCTATCCGGGGGACATAAGGTCCCCCCTGCTGTGAATAACAGCTCATCAACAGCATAAAACAACATTAAGCACAAAGTAGCATGATCTACCTTCTATTACCAACTCCCTTTACAGCAGGGAGAACCTGTTCTTTTTAAGTCTTGATCTGTACAGCAGAGTATCAGCATGCCCAAGGGGAAGGAGGTTATGAAGCACATCCAGAGGGCCTTGCTATTTCACATTGCTGTAGTCAAAGCAACCAGGAACCTATATCCTAGCTCTCACTGCAGAGCAATTGCACTCTAGGATTTTTAGTGCCATGTACGTACCGCTGAGAGCTGCTATCTCATCTTTCCCATCTCTTTGGTGGTCACTGTTGAAGAAAAACAGGACCAAGCCAAATTCCTTTCACAGAATAAATAATGAGGTTTTCTGTCTCTCATCTATTACAAATATCAAAACTGTCATTGCAAAAATATTTTTTTTGGAAGATCACGTTTTTTCACACCTGCAACCTTTATGCTATCTGTAATATGTACCAATGCCATCCTGCACTTCAAAAGCAATGTGTTTATCAGTGCAGGATACCACCAGAAGTTTAAATCAGTGCCCCACAAATTCAAGCAGCTCCCTTACTCGCCTAAGCACATAAATTGAGAATTTGTTTTTGTAAAATACAATGCATTTTGGAAAGTATGAATTCTGTGAGGTGACTACTAAGCGCCATCATCAGCCCCACAGATCATTCCATAAACCAATCTAGTGCAGTAGAGTTGGGTGAAAGTTTCAGGTTTGACTTCCTCTACTTTAAAACTGTATGTTATGTGCAAGTTTTCCCACAGAACTGTATAACCAGCCTTTAGAACAGAAAGCAGAAATGCCAGTGTAAGGGATTTTAACTCAAAAACCTTCATCCTGAGCAGCACTCTGCAGGCACTGGATTGTGGTAAGCTCATGATTTCAGAGAGAACACCAGAGAAGGAAGGAGGGAAGGCACACCAATTGTGCACATGTGGGCACACACATTTCAGGGGGTCCTAAACTCTCCAGACTAGCAATAGCTTCAAGTACTGAGTGTCTGGAATGCATCTTATACTTCACTGAAAACTTACACTAATGAAAAAAATACTACGTATTACAAAGCAATACAGTCTCACTGATAACAGATTGTTTGCTACCATTTTTTATCCTCTGAATACTTATTTTTCATTCTGCTGTTCCTCCAAGTTAGAAAGTAAAATATCCTGGTAGCAAGTCTGTAGAAGACAATTCTGTTTATGAAAATTGTCTTGATTATACCAGCTTGAATTGCATCTTACTTAACTTTAAAAACCAAGTTTTATCAGAATAGATACAAGCTTGAGTAAGATTTTTCAGTGTATCTCCCAATAGACATAGTGGTTCAAGACTGTACTTAGTCTTTCATGAATGCAAAAATGTAAGCTGACTTTTTCTGAAGCTAGACCAACTGGTGAAAACACTGGAAAAAATTGGAACAACTGCATTTTCCAGAAAAATAGACACTGGTACTTGACTTGTGAAGCTGCAGAACAGGCGTCCTTTACTTCTTCACTTTTCTATTTTTGTTACTTTACAGTCTTGTCTCTTTGAAGACATAAGATTACCGGTACACATCCTAGACACTGCATTTCTTAACAAAACATTCAAGTACCTAGAAAGTTCTCAAAGTTTCAAAAATAGCTTTAGACATAAAAAAATCCAGACTCAGCAAGCTGAGAAACAGTCAAGCATAGCTGACAGATGTTAGACTTTTGTTGACTGCATTCAGCCTCCCTGGCAATAAACTGGTAGATATCTGGAAAA
Organism: Meleagris gallopavo; assembly: GCF_905368555.1. Taxonomy (NCBI): domain Eukaryota; kingdom Metazoa; phylum Chordata; class Aves; order Galliformes; family Phasianidae; genus Meleagris; species Meleagris gallopavo. The sequence goes on from NC_139407.1 coordinate 26,119,713, forward strand.
ATGCAAAAATTGTCAAAATCACAGCAATGCTTAGCAGCACCAACTCTTCTGAAATCTTAAAAGTTCTTGTTGGAGAAGTTTGCCTCTTAGAATAGTGAAATTTGCCACATGCTTCAGTGAAATGACAATGAAATTAACTGAATTGCTATTTGTGACTAGGATTCTAACACAGCTGTATCATCTAGGCTGCTAGGCTGGACGTGACTCTGGGCAGCCTGGTCTGGTGGTTGGTGACCCTGTACATAACAGGGAGTTGAAACTAGATGATCATTGTGGTCCTTTTCAACCCAGGCCATTCTGTGATTCTATGATTTACGATTCTAATCTACTCCAAGGCCAGCCTAAGAGTCCAAACACACAATATAAAGATATCAAACTCTATCACATGCTTTTTCACTGGACATGAGATCATGGACATCAGGTCATCATGCAGGTGCATACAGAGAGAGCAGGGGCAGGGCAATAGTGAGCTCCTCCACACTACATAGGCTGAGTAAAACCACAACTAGTAGCTCTGATATCAGCCCACTGCACCCCGAGGCTCAGCCCATGGTGCAGAGATGAGGATCATAACATATAAATAGATAAAAGAAGCTACAGTGTGGAAACCCTCTGTTGTGCACACAGAGGAACAACTCCAATGCAATGCTTTCATTTGCAGTGAACATGCAGCTATATTTCATCAGGAATGAAAATATGTTTCCGGCATTCCAGCTCTCTACTAAATTAGACACAGATGATGGAGATTTTTTTCCAAACATATGGAAGACAACGCAGCTGAAATCTCAGCTGGGCCTTGAGAGATCCTGTACGTAAAGCACTAAGCTTTCTACAGCACAAAAGACATCTAGAAGGCTACTACTGTGCTTTCACTCTGTACTGTGATTTAGGATGATATTATGAGACTGTTAAAAGAAAGTAATAGAAACCTTTCAAGTGCCCTCAAAGTCAGATGTCTGTGTGTCATGTATCTGGACAACTTCTGCTTTCAATGGAAGCCTGATCTCTACTTCAAAGAGAGGAAGTTAGGCAAAAAGGGAAAGAATGTACACCTAAGTGCTGTCAGCTCCAGGAAACTCAAGACCAAAGGGCCATATCCATCACTTTCCCAACACTCTAAAGACACACCAAGGACTACAAGATACTCAACCAACAGCAACTGAAGACCCAAGCTCTTGCATTCCTCCATCTCTGCCACCAGTTTATGATCTTTGCTCATTTAATTATTTGAATAATCACAGCATAGAAACATGAATTCTGCACATACATTGCTATATAACTTCTGATTGCTGCAGTCAGCAGCTTCAACACTTGGGATCTTCCAAAGTAAAATGGAAATTCTGCATGTGATATCTTTCTCTGCTACTTTCTGCATGTTTCAAAATTTCCTATGAACACAACAGGATGGTGTTTTGCAGGAAATGCCTGAAACATTCTCAAAGGAGCACCCATTTCTGGCTCGAGAGTCACAGAAGATTTGTGAATGGACTTAAAGATAAATGATTTACCACAGGATTTCCATGCAACCAAAAACTTTGGTGTTGAAATAGTATTAAATACTTCACTAGGACTATTGACCAGAGTATGATGAATAGGACTAGGCCAGAGGGTTATTGAGCTAGCCATGCAGAGCTCTTCACACAATGACATGATTTCTCTATGTGTATGTATATACATACACACACATGCATATATACACCAAAGATGTTGGGTGTTAGCAAAGTTTTCCTATTCTAGTACTGCTGGTGCACATACCATTAAAAAACACACACTGTAAGCAGATGGCTTGTCTACAAGGTCCTTTGCACACAAAGTTTAAATCTTTTGTGCTGGAGGGAGAAGAGTGCTCTAAATTGAGTTTCTACAAGCAGTTTTCAAAGTGCACTTCTCAGTAGTCTTACCACAGATGGAATTTTCACCTACGGACAAACAGCTACCTTTCAGCTATCAGGTTAAGACATAGAACTGGCACCATGAAGGACAGTGTAATAGAGTACTCCAGCCCACACTAAAATGGATTGTTTTTCTCAAGGAAGTCACTAAATGAGCTAAGAATGAACCTGTCTCACAATCTAAGATTTGTCTGCTATCCCCAGAGGGCATTTTGATTTGCAACCCTATAGCAATATAGACAGTATTACCACTGTCACAGTTGCACAGATTTTTGAAGCAGCAGATGCAGTAAGTGGGTCAACATCAGAGAATTTTTCAATGGACTTGTCACTGAAAAAATCAGGCACGGGACAAAAGTGAACACAAAGATATACAGCCTCTCCCTGTTTTAAATTGTTTTTCCAACCTTTAAACACTTATGAATCATTTAGTAGGAGTCTGAAAAAGGTACTTAAGAGAAACACTTAACTTTCCCTGTGATGTTTGCTGCAGATAACAAATTCTGCAAGATAGAACCATGAATACAACAAAGGAACTGAGGAACAAAACACACACATCAATTTTAGAGCCTGGTCATCATCTGTTCAACCCGGAATCCATCACAGAACAAGAATCAAGTCCTCTCTGAAGAGATCTACTTTTGCCAGGAGGACAAAATGAGTCTAACAACCAAACTAAAATTGACCCTACACATCCAGAGTCTACCACCAGCGCATCATCACACAAATCACAAGAGGTGACTCAAAACAGAGAAAACATCACAGCCAGCTCTTTCAGCCTAGAAGAGAATGAGACAGCAGTAGGAAAAAGAAAAAGATAGCTCTTTCATAGTATTATAGAGGCAATTTTTACACATGATTTTAAACGAGTCACAATATAAGCAAAGTAGATATTTATCATGTTGATTACTTGATGCTGATACTTGGCAATAAATCTTTGTGTGATTTACTGTCAAATTCATGTATAAGCTCAACTACACATAACAGTTTGAGAAGATGAATAGCATCATTTTAAGGTTGTTAAAGCACAATTATGATCATACTCCAATCCATACCGAAGTTTCAGCTTCACATTCCAAACCCCATACCTTTCTGAATATCATCTCTTTTCAAATTTGATTTCAAGTCTGGCTTTTCATTAAAACCGATGATTTAAGAAACATTCTACTACATGAAAATTCAATACAGAGTATTATTACTTACATTAGATACTGTTTTACAATACATACTGAAAAACAAGCAACTTCATTCTAGTTTAAAACTAAATATATTTATCCCAGTAACAGTCACAATTACACAAATGAGCATTTTCTGGTGGGTCTTCAAGAAAGTGGTTGACCAGCCCCATTGCATACAACACCCAAAGCAATATTGCACAGCTCCTAGAATTAGGAAACCAACAGCATTAAATGGTGGCAAACAGTTTCAATAATGCATCTTCTATGCAGACAGAACACTACCCTTATATTTGGTACACGGAGGCAGAAATCTGACCCTGTACCCGTGTCACACTTAATATGAAGGACTAAATCACAGTTTATCCCTTTTATTACTCAATTGAAAACCACACAAAGCAAAAGAGAAATAGAAGGAAACTGAGAAGATGTCACCACAGTGGACAGACAAAAGGAAATCTAGACACATCTGGATGTTATGAAAGCAACATATTTTCAACATGACTTTCCATTCTTCTATCTGGCAAATGTGTATTGTATGTGCTAAAACCTAATCCTGAGTTTTTTGAATTACAGTTCAGAAATACAAAATACCCCAGAAGAACGGGCAAGCTTTTCCTGGTGAAAAACATGATGAACAGCATAGCACAAGATGAAAAATGTTTTAAAAGGAATAGATTTCAATACATTATTCCAAAACAAAGCTGCTCTAATACCTTCCATGCAGTTCGATGTACAGTTATACTTGTGCAGAAGAAGGAAGGGCACAAGCAGCTCTCACAGCAGTATAACACCTCCTGAGAGACTGCTGCAGAGCCTGGGGTACCCCAGCAGAGATCTCATATCTGGATTTGGAGAAGCGTCCATCCAGAATGCACCTCAGGACCCCAATTTTCACTCAAGCAACCCTGCAATGAAGGTTATTCCATGCAAACATTTAAAGCTTCAGTCTGCAAAGCAAAGCCTTCACAAGCTGTTTTGGCATCCCTAAAGAATATGGTCATTTGGAAGCGATGAAAGATTTTACACAACTCAGACTTAGTCCAAGCTACTCCAGAGTTTTCCTTTCGATCCTAAGGAAATGGTCGCTCTTGGATTGCATTGTAACTTCAAGATGTAAAAGATTATTTGATTCTCAAGAGAAGCACAGGAATCACTTTTGATAGCAAAAGAACAAAGGATACATTTATTTCAGCCTATTTCTTGCAAGAAATCCACATTTTGAAAACGCATTTTGTCTTCTCTAATTAAAATAGTCTGAAAGGAATATAAAGTGTACATAGATCTCTCTCCATTACTGTTTCCTAACAGCAGTAATGTGTAACAAATTATTTCCAAACTTTCTTTCCAATTAAATCTGAAAAATAATAAATCATACCAACATATTAGCAGCTTATTTTGGGTGTTTGATTTTTCTCACTGGAGACAGAGACAGCTTGGAAGGCACTCAGAGCAGAGGAATGAAGATGAGTATTTGGTTGTACTGATACCGTGACAGCCAAGAAAAGAAGACAAAACATTCCACAGATGTTTGGAGGGTGCAAATAGCAAGAAGAAAACAACTTAAAGGGAAAGATGACAAACATTGATGCACTGAGGCAGGAAAGGCAGTGGTTCATGAAGTACATCAGCCATGTCTATTGGCAGCTGTATAAATCAGTGGAGTCATCTTCCCACAGCATGTGCGAGCAAGCAAACGCTGCCTCTTTCAGGTAGCGGAAATAAAAACCATGCTCCATGTCTCAGCAAAAGCCCTCCTGCATCTCTCCACTGCTTCAGAGCAAGAAACACAGGCATCGTGGGCACAAGTGCGGTTACTTTTTCCATGCTCCACCTTCACCCATGTAGAGACTAAGAAAAAAAAAATGCTCGTATTCACACAACTTGATGATCCTGACAACTACAATACCATAAACCCAAAGCTTTTGTGACGATCCCATATGTAAACACATATATTCTACAAATAGGATTCTTTTACTGTTTACCAAACAATCTCCTAGTATTGCTACAGCCAATTGTTTAAGTTTCCCAGAGGTTTGAGATTTGCATGGTTTCTCATCAAGATCACAATTTTAAATGTGGTTCCAGTGTTACACAGCAGTTCAGGTTAAAGCATTTTAGTACTCCTCACTGCTAATTATTTCTATGGCCTAGATAAGAAAAAAAACAAGTCAAAATTATTTGTACAATGTTTTGTACAAAGACGATGGCAAACCTGCACAGGTTAAAACATCTTTGAGCACTGAACCCAATCCCTGCCACAAGCAAGCTGCCAAGATATCACCAGCCACAACTGGGGCAAGTGCTCCAAGTCCCATGCTAAGAGCTGCTGTGAGGGGAAGGGATGTTCAACAGTTCCAGCAAAGTGCAGTTGATCATGGAGCTCATCCCAAACACCTATTGATGCACAGGTATGCTCCCCGAATACGTACAAACATAATTTATTCTGGCCCACTGTAGGGAGGGGCTGTAGTGAGCACCAACTTGTACGTAGTTTTTGAAGACATGTACACTTGGAAACTTCTTTGCCTTCTGGTATCACAAAATAACTTTCTACTCATTTACTCAAAATTTGCTAACCCTGCACAGCCACAGAAGAGCAAATGAAAATCTGGCTCTCCAGAAGAATGAGAAATTAGCTCTTATAGCATTCATATTTAGCCATCACAAAAGCTTGCAAAAGTTTATTGTATCGCAACAATAAAACATTTCTGAAGAACAGCTTCTCTGTATTAGCTGTAGAAAACAACAGCAGCACTAGCATAACTATGCAAAAAAAGCAAAAAGTTATCCTGTAGACCTTAGCTCTAATTACTACTGAATAAGGAGTGAGACATTCACAACATATTTCACAACTTGCTATGCTTAAGCCTATTTGTATGCCTTTTAAAATGTTGCAACATACACAAAACGAGAATAGGAAATTAAGGACTACCCACTAAAAAGAGGATTTCATTTTAGGCATAGCTCAGAAGAGCTGGCAGCTTCAAGTTCAGCAGCTTGCCATTACACTGAAGACGATTCACAAGGCACTGCAGCAGGGAACATCTGTAATCACTTAATTCATTTCACTTCTTTGTTCCCCCACCCAACACAGCATTTTTGTGAAGTGCCACCCTGAGCTATTCAAAGTTTTCATGAATTCGGCAGTCAGATAAAAATCTAGAGTTGCTCTTGCTTGTACTTGATGTTTGTGATCAATAACATGATCCCATGTCTGTTCCCTGACTGATAGAATTATTTTTCCTGCAATCATTCACTTGCAGATTGTTCACATTTATCACCTCCTTCCCACAGATGCCTTACAAAGTTGAACAGCTGCACAGATACGGACATTTGTGCTGCCCAACGACGAAGCATGGCTATTAGCAACAAGCAAACACACTGAAGACGTGCAGCTTGGGCAAACTGAAGGGGTTTGAAAGCCTAGAGAACCATGGCAATTACTCATTTTTCTTCCACACAGACTTATTTTTCCCCTCGCCCTGCCGATGACATCATTCTATTTACACATCTCATCTGTACAGACACAGAATAAGGTATGTCTAAACACAGTTCAGCAGCACTGCTCCAAGAGGCAGTGATTCAACACCCTGTTCTTCCTGTAACACTTCTCTCACATCCCACAGCCAATTCGCAATGGCCAAGTTGGTAGATCCCTACTCTGTACATCACACCCAATTACTTCTGCTCCAGGCCAGGCTGGATGTGGCTCTGGGCAGCCTAGTCTAGTGGTTGGCAACCCTGCATATATAGCAGGCGGTTGAAACTAGATGATCATTGTGGTCCTTTTCAACCCAGGCCATTCTATGGTTTTATGATCTCGTTCCAACCAGGGCAAATCCATGGGGTTTTCTCAGCAACATGGGGCAGACCAGAAGGTGACAGAAAATACATGGGCACAAAAATGCTAAGGCTATAGAGAAGAACATTTCTAGAAACTATCAAGAAGTACCTGTTGCTAAACACACAGCAACACAGCATCATACATCAAGCTGATATCTGAAGATTCCATTTGTTAGCTGCAAAAACGTAAATAAAGTAGTAAAAAACTCGCAAGGCAAAAGTTAAGCCTAGATGCTACCAGCAGAAACTGAATAGCAACAGGCCCTGGGCAACAGCTTCAGGGTCTCCAAGCCAAAGTAGCTCTGACTTTTCCACAAACAAACAAAAACAAGTGCAGGAAAAAAAAAGTCACTGTTCCCTTTTGGTGGGCTCCTTGACTGAGAAAAACCTGTTTAACAAGTGAATTCAATACTAACCTCTGTGGTAAGACTGAGGCTTCTCCCCCTCACTTTTTACTGTCCACTGCAACTTCAGAGGCCACAAGACTACTCAGGAGGCTATCTCATGAAACTTTTCCAAATCCTCCACATCCATTTCCTGCTTCAAAAAACTCACAGCTAAACCAACCAGTCATCCTAACATTACAATGGATTGCCAAGCCCCTTCATGCATGCTGCTGTCCCAGGACAGGGAATAATTGCCCTCCATTCTGCTGGAAACCAATACCCTTCTGACAGAAACCTGGGCAGAACCAATTCCTTCTCATATCAGTTTTAAGCCAAAACACAGTCCCTTTCTTGAGAGATCTTTCAGCACCACCAAAAATATCACAAGTTGCAGTTTAAAGATACTCTCTAAAGAGCTCTATAAAATTTTAATAGGCTAGTTAAAAGGGGAAGAAATAGCAGGATCATGTCATGATTTCCACGGTATTTTACTTTTTCCTATCTTAAGAGCCTTGAAAAATCATACAAATGACAAATTAGCCAAAACACATCATCTTTTTGTTCTGCTGTGAGTTCCAGAGCAGGCAGTTTGCTCCTATCAGTTTCCAAGTGATGTGTCAAGGCATCCAGGCTAGGAGAGCCATTCAAGTCTTCTGGCTTTTAAATACATCCAGAAAGCTTGTTTAACAAGCCTATTTGGCACTAATTTATTTCTTTTTTCCAATAAGTCATCTTTTCAGTTTTGTGATAAGACTTCCACCTGTCATTGTTAGTCCTCCACACTAGATGCCAAAGAAACTGTGCTCCTGCCTGCTTCTAAAACCCACAGCAAACTATATTTCCCAGGTGCCCAGAAGCACTCTCAACTTGTTTTTGAGCTCCTCTACATCCTGTGTTTAAGCCTACCCATGAACTTCACACTGACCTAAAAAGGACCTTGTGACAACTCAGTTTCTGAGCTAACACCTTTTAGTCTGCACAAATTCTTTTACCTGCACTGTTATACCACAGCCAGCATTCAAGAAGTGCTGGCTGAAGCTGTCAGGATTTCCTCAAAGAAGGGTTTTAGACATGCTTGCTATTTGGCTTCCATCCTTCTAGGCAATTCCACAATACCATCAGTTACTCGCAAGTGTGTGCAACACTCCATTCCCTGAAATCATGAGAAGGTGGATCACAAGTGATAACAACCTTACGTACTGACATAAACCAAAACCTACTCTATCTTACCTACTGACCTACCCTCAAGAGCACTGGGTGGGTAAATGCAGGCCTTTCAACTCTAGCTGCATGTCATAATTTCTGAACAGCATAATTTCCACATAGGCAGGAGAGGAACAGCAGACAGTACAACTTCACCTACAGCATCCTAAAGTTCTACCGTATCAGGCGAGGAGGTTTAACTGATAGTCAAAAAAGTAATTCTTGCTGGGAATCCCAAACCAACTAAACTTATACGGTAATTGCCTGACTAGCCTAAAAATTCCTTCATCAGAAGATGTAGTTAACATATCCCGGTTTTATTCTGTGAGTATGCCACAGTTAAAATAGACCAAAAGGGACCATTCTTGAAGCAAAATTGTACTGTTTTTCTTTTACCCTATCTCATCTACCCATTCATCCCAGACTTAATTGCTTAAAAAAACAACAGTGGACAACAAATTGTCTCTCAAGATGAAGAGGCGGTGTGTGCCAGGCATACTACAGAATACTACAGGACTTCATAGAGTTTGGTAGCATGCAAATACAAGTTCTTTGGGATACAAAGATTTACATTTAATGGGAATTATCACAGCGCTTTGAGTACTTCAAGGCTACATTAACTAAGATGCACACAAACCATACCTCACAAGGAACATCTGACCCCCAGCTAGGGATGAAAGGAGCAATGAGGCCATGAATCAGTAAGGTATGCAACTTCATATTCACATTAGAATGCTATTTAAGGCAACATGGCAGAAGAAACTGAACAGCTCACTGGTCTGTCAGACAGAGCAGTCTATCATGTGACACCTCCAAGGTTCATAACAAATGAAACTTTTAACATGCTGGACTTTTCCAACAAGAAGTACAAAAAAATTCAAATAAATGAAATCAAACCGCTCCACAATAAGATGTTATCACAAATATCACACTTAGCCTCTACTCTACCCCAAAAGCCACACTGTACAAAGATATGTTGTGTAATTTCTGGCATAAGAGGAGAAGTATTGCCAAACTTCAAGTACCTTCATGAGGGAGAGGTATGACAGACCAAAGGCAAAGTCTCATTTCATCCATGTTGAGCGCCGTAAGCCTGGCCAGGACACAGAGCTGAAAACCCAAGAGAATTCTGCTTCTTAATTACATCCTGCACTACCACAAAGGTGAGCAGAGCTACCAGATCTCACAGGACACGTTTCAGCTAAGAAATTCTCAAACCTCAACTTCTGCATGTATCAGCACAACCCAATTGCTCTGCCTACAGTCCAGCAGTACTATCAGCCTGTAAGCACAATCAGATTGGTTCACTGCTTGCCCTACCTGTGCACAGCAGTGCCTCTCTGACACCTGCCCATTTTTCAGATCCTCAGAAAAGCAGCTGAAATGCCACTCAGGCTTGCTCATATCCCTCAGCACCACTGCTCGCAGCCCGTTCTTCCAGTTTTCCTCCTACCACTGTAGCAGCATGACCTTTTCATTATTGTTTCCTTGCCCTGGACTCATTCAGTTCTTGGTATAATAGCACAAACTAGAAATCATTTCCTTTACTGGCTATTTCCATTAGGTATTGTACACTATTTCATCACTACATACTGGACACTTACGGAGCAACAGTAATGAACGTGTCCTTGTGGCTAGAAATGACACCATTTTCTATTACTCCCTAAGAAAAGGAAGAAAAGAAAAAAAACTCACGTCTCAAAGCCTTTCTGCTCACACCGGGCGATGAATACCTCCGAAGCAGTGTCCCAGGAGTGACAACATCAAATAAGGTACAGACATCTGACGGGAGCCTCGGCATTTAGAATTCTTTCTCCTGATGCTAGCAGAGGATCACCCTGATGCTAAACTCCTGTTCTGCAGTTCTCCAGTTGCCAAGGGCAGGTATCGGGTGCTGCGATCCTGCATTGTACAGCTCTGCTGCGTGAAAGCTTAATCTCGTTATGTGATAAATGGTCTTGACACTGAACGTGCCATGTGGCGCACACACAACTGCCTGCTTTAGTCCCTTCCCTGCGTGAGTCCTGCACAGCAAAGGGCAGCACCACAGCTGATGCTGCATGTAGTAAATCCTAAGTAACAGCTGACCAGACCAGAGTTGAACTGTCACAGCAAGCAAGCAGAATTGCTTGCAACATCAATGTTGGGATATTGTAAATTCTTCAGAATTAGTCAGGTTTCCCAGATGCAAACTCATGGTTGACTTGCTACAGAACAGACCCCTCAAAGGGAAAATAATGAAAAAAGTCTTGCCACAAGCAAGATGAGGGTTTGCTGCTGGTTGTATTTTCATCCTGGCACATCACGTAACACATATGAAGTATTCCCGCAGTAAGGGACTACTCTGCTCTTTCACATCAGTTCATGCACATAGAGCACAACCTTCCAAATCATTAAACACAGCTTCTGAAGCCAGCCCCATAGTTACTTCCAGAATGAAAAAGCACTGTCAAAACAGCTGCAGTAATGTTTCCCCACATTGCACCCCCCACTGTCCCTAGTCAGGAATTCCTGACCGCAAGAAACCTTTGTTTCACGTCCCAGTTCACTCATGGACAGCCTATACCCATTTACTCCTGCATTACCATCTAAACTAACAATGCCTTCCCACTTTCACTAGCTTACATAAAAGCCAGTTCTGATTCCTTCATACAGACAAGCTTAAACAGATAATGGAGCAATCTAAAAGCGCCTAGTCCCTTTTGCTTACAAACAGATAAATGGTTTTTGCCTTCAGCTTTCAGTATTCGAAGCTATGACTTGTGGCAGTGCCTTCTTAAACCTCCTTGCTGTTCATTCAGGTGTCCTTCGTCAGAAAAACCCTAGGAAAGCCTGCTAGCGTAAGTCCTTGATCTCTACTTGTACAAATATGTGCTATTTTAAATACCATTTTTCACACATTGATAGAGTGATTCCATTTGAGTGCTGTACCTGAAACTCTTCATCCCATGACAGTACAACTGAACAATACATTCAAGTATAAAACTAGTCTGCTTCATATTTTACAGCTATATCCCCTGAACCATGCTACTGCCCAGAGTGCAAGCATGTGAGCCATTAAACTCACTTGAAATCACATGGTTTTGATTACCACTCTCCATTTGCTTTTTTTTTTTCCCCTTTTTTTTTAACAGAGTTGAGCATCTAAGTCCATAGCTGCTACAAACTAAAGCAAGCTGACATTACTTGCATTAAATTATTTCAGAAATTTGGGCTTCAAGCCTCTCAAACCCTGTGGTAACGAGGACACATTTCATAACAGTTGAAAGTCCTTCTCCACGTTAATAATTGCTTACCTGCAGATGAATTCATTGACTTTTACCTAAACTGTGTTTTAAATGCAGCTTTCAAGTCTTTGGAATGCCATACAACAAAATTGTGTGCTTTTACTATTTTTAAAAATAATAAAATGAATGGCACTGCAAGTAAACCTATCTTACTGCAAATACTGAAGGGTATTTTCCCATACAAATAAAGAAAATTTGTTCTGAGCCTTACAACAGTTATTAATTTGCAAGGCAGTGTTGCTACTACATTTTTCTTTCCAAAACTTGATTTTTGGCCAAACTTCAGACCTATTATTGAATTCAACTTCTTGAGCAGGACTTCTCCCATTCACTTCTATACTCGACAAATTTCACATCAAAGTTATTCAGCTCAAAACACCATGTGCTCCAGCAGTGCTGATGATTAAGGTCCCCAATACTACAGGGAGCATCGTAACACCAACCCCATCTTGCAGATTTCACTTTCTAGGAGATTCCTTTCAGCTCCACTAAATGCAGAACCTAAGCAGGTTTTTCACTTGCAAGCCTAAGAACTCCCAGTCCTTTAAAAAAAAAAAAAAAAAAAAAAAAGAGTTGCATCACTGCCTCCAAGTCCCAAAATAGGTCTTCTGACACCTTTATTTATCTTAATGCTTAAAAGAAACTAGGAGGGGAAAAGAAGAAAAGTCTGTGGGAGCAGCTGCACAAATATTGCAGCTGCCAGAGACAGAGCTACTCTCCAGCATCCAGATTTCATGTTTTGTGTTGTGCAATACACTTTGCAGTCGATAACCACAGTGACTTCGCATCCACGTGACACAGGGTTTTGATCTCAGTTGTGGCCGTGAGACAAAAAGCTCCACGCACAGCCACCAGAAAACAACACACTCAGGTCTGTGTGCCTAGAGAGTAGTTGGACATCCAGAGGCTTAGGGGAAATTCCCAGACATGAAGGTTATAGAACAAATACACTGCTTGCTGTGACTTCATGTGGACAAACACCTTGAAACTATCATAGAAAGCAAAGTTCCTTATGGTACAAGGATTTACATGAACTTTTTTCTCAACATGCTTCAAATCAATAAAAGCTCCTACCCATCCTAATGCCCACACATTTCCCACTGAAGAACAGCAAGCGATCCAGGACAGCAAGAGTCTATGCCAAGCTGTCTGCTGCAATCATTCAGCTTCTTCAAACAAGCAGCAAAAATATCAGGTTATTTTTCTCCCAGTTAATGAACTTTCAAACAAAACACAATTGTGACAACAAACAGCAGCTATGATGGGCCAAAATCATCCCTGCAGCCCAGCATGCTACCTTGGGCTGAAGTTTAGTTCTCAGTAACAAGCAGAACTAATACAAGCACAGGATGTCACTCTCAACTAGCTACCCCCTTAAACTCTAGGTTTTCCCCTTACTAACCACAACTTTTTCCAGCAAGTATTTGTGCATCTGAATTATACTTTAAGTCTTACGTGGACACAGTCCTACCTCCTATTTCTTGCAAACCCACCACTCCTGCTCTTAAGATATATCCCTCTTAAGGCTCCTGTACTGGTAGAAAAGTTACCTCTTCTCTCAGGTAAGCAGCAATAGGGCAAGAGGGAATGGCCTTAAGTTGCAGCAGGAGAGATTCAGGTTGGATATCAGGAAACATTTCTTTTTAGAAGGAGTGGTGAGACAGTGGCACAGACTGCCCAGGGAGGTGGTGGAGTCACCATCCCTGGAGATGTTCAGGAACTCTGGAGATGTGGCAGTGAGGGGCATGGTTACTGGGCATGTTGAGGATTTGGGGGTTTGGTTGGACTGGATGAACATTTTCAACCCTAATGATTTTATGATTATTATTCTATAAAATTGCCTGTTCACCCTCCCGATGCCAATCAAGATTTTTAGCTTCTGTAGAACTTCACGTCTGCTCCATTTGGCAGGCAAAGATCAGCAATCCAGTCATACTCCCAACTGCTCTAGAAGAGACAGCAAAGGTAGGAAAAGGACAGGAATTAACCAGTTAATTCTTAGAAGCAAACGACACAAAAAAACCTCTCTCCTAAAGATGCACTTTTCTTAACTGACATGACACTTAACTGCACAGAACTAAACATAGGAAAAAAGAAAAGCATTTCATCGCAAAAAGCTGTATAAACACTGCCAAAGGAATTCAACTCAAGTTGTTGAAATTTGGTCTTGTTGGGCCACAGCATGTAGAAGCCCCTCTAAATGAAACTATACTGCAGTGATCAGAACAAGTTTATTAAAGTTAACAGCATCATGCTCCTTCAATACCCCCAGCCTGGTGAAGAGTGGCATTTTGATCAGAAAGGCCTAACAAAACCAGAGCTGGGCTGGACAAACAGAACGAGCTCAAACAGTTAACAGGTAAATTGCAGACCGTGACTGCAAATGAGACACTGTCTCAGTGCAGGTGGTTTGCAGTCTCAGGGGAACTCACTTATTTCACTGCTTAGCCAGTGGCTTAGAAGTAGAAATAAGAACTGTGCAGCTGACAAGTAGCAGGGAAGTTGCTAGAGACAAACAGGAAAGGCAGCTGACAGCCACCAATCTGTGCATTCCTCTTCAACAGATGCACGAGTGGCAAAGAACTGACAACAGCTAACAGTGCTGAGGGTCTGCTCAACACAACCATCAGCATCACCACCAGATGATTTAATGAGGACAGAAAAAGTTACAATAAATCTTCATGTTGCAGCAGGACTGCACCTGAAGTATCGCTTCCAGTGAGAATATTCAAATGTTTAAGAGTGTTTCAGAGAACTGGAAAGTATTTCAAGAAATAAAGAACTGGAGAGTACATGGATGGAACTGGGTTTTCAACTTCTAAAAAAAAAAAAAATTCTGACAGTTTAAAGAGAATACATCCTTCACTTTTCTTCAAGTCTAACAGCTAACTGAGAGTGTGTTCACCCACAGGAGAGTTCACAAATGCCAGCCCAGTGCTACAGTTTAACTGCCACAATGTGCACCAGGAATTTTTAAGAAAGAAACTCAGGTCAAGCACTCCCCCACCTAATATATATAAAACAAAGTAGCAGCAGCTCCAGGAAGAAAGCATATTTCTAAAGGCCATTCGGTCACCATAAACACCAAGAAGCCTGCAGTGAAGACAGCTAAGTGTAATAGGATGCAAATCACTTCAAGCTACCCACTGTGAATTACAACTCTATTTTTCCCTGGTGTGTTTTAAAAATCACATACTGAATCAAGCAACAGGAGCTGAAGAGGTCCTGAGAGCTGCTATGTGCTATAGCTGCACCAAGAGCTCACAGGGGATTTCTGTTTCTTGTTACTTCAAGACACAACCTCATCAGAAGCCCAACCTATTACTTGGGAGGCAGTTCTCTTGAAGTGATCTCCTTTTCTATCTCTCTGAAGCCCATCTTCAGGACCAGGAGTTAAAGCTACCTTCACACACTTAGCCTTTTGTGTGCATGCATGTACTTAAAGTAGGGTTAACTTTGGAATTATCTCATTAAGGAATAGAAGCAGAGAAAAGTCCAAACAAAGAAAAAACACAGCTGGGAAACAAGGCAGCAAATCAAAGCAGCAGCAGACGACTTTAGACATCACGCATGAAGACACACAAGTTTGAAGCACATTTATTTTTAACACAACCCACAGCATCACACAGTGGAAGATACTTTTTGCAACAACAAAGCCTGCCACAACACAAGAATTTCATGGGAATGGGAGTTCAAACTTTGCTTTTCCCTTTGCCTGTAACTCTGCACAGCACTTAGCTGATTTCATAGAATGGTTTGAGTTGGAAGGGACCTTTAAGACCAACTAGTTCTAACCCCCTGCTATAGGCAGGAGCACCTCCCTCTAAACCAGGTTGCTCAAAGCCCCATCCAGCCTGGCCTTGAGTGCTTCCAGGGAGGGGGCCATCCACAGCCTCACTGGGCAACCTGTTCCAGTGTCTTACCACTCTCATAGTAAAGAATTTCTTCCTGATATCTAGTCTAAATCCACCCTCTTGCAGTTTAAAACCATTTCCCCTCATCCTGTTGCTACACGTCCTTATGAACGATCCCTCCCCAGCTTTTCTGGAGGAGGGAATTCTGGCACTTTGCTTCATACCTTACATAGATAACTCCCTTAACTCTTCACCCAAGGGGAACCTAATCCCTGGATACACAGAAAGAGTGTCACCATACAGATACAGAACCACACCACCACTGAAGCACTTAATGGCTTCATACCAGTTGATTTAATAGGAGTTACTGTCTTCTCCCAGCACAATTCAGATAAATATCACATAGATTCAGAGCATTGCCTCTATATTCATACAAGGAATTAATTTCGTTTCTTATTTCTACCTACACAAGACAAGGGCACCTACCCAAAAAAGACCATGCAGCTTATTTCCAGTTCTCTGTTGTGCAAAGTTTCTAACATCACATGCAGTTTATTTGCCGCTGAAAAAACACCCCCACGCCTCATCTGACAGCCTGCACGCACGATACTGGAAACAGACAAGTGTTCTGCACATCTCAAAACTAGAAGAAAAAAAGAAAACTGCTGCTTGATCTTAAAAAGAAATCTGCTCGGTAACTCTAAAATCTACTGAAGATTCCCTAACTCGTGGGCGATTACAGTCCAAATGCTCATCGTAAGTTTGTCCCAGCAAGCTTGTTATCTCTGAAAGCTTATTACAGACATTTACAAAAAAGAAAAGAGATGTTAAGACGAGTATCGCCAATCCAAAGACTAATATTAGCGCGGGGATGGCAGAACGCACAAAGGGCTCCTTCTGATATTGAGTCCCACGAGTAGCAGGATTGCACATCTTTCGCTCGCATCCCCCCGAAAGACACATCCCTCCCATCCGACGGAAAGACATGCTGCTGTCGGGTCTATGGGAAGGCTGAGAAGAGCAGCGCACAGCCGCACGGAACGCAGCACCCCTCGGCAGGGCAGAGCCACCAAGGACGCACCGACAGCTGCCGCCCCTCTGCCTGCTCGGCAGCAGTCGTTTGCCCACTGTACCACTCCGTTTTGTCACCCCGACGGAAATCACAGCCGCCCTATCTGCCCCGCTTCTAGCGGGAGCCCCACATCTGCCCGGCACGAGGGTTCCTACCTTCCGCAAGTAGGGTCGATGCTCTCCCCCATAAGCGTGGCGGCTCCCCGAGACAAATTCGGGAGCCGTGACAGCCGGGTTTAGCCCGCTCGCACTCGCAAGTTGCTCGTCTTTCCCCCTCTCGGCAGCGCTCGAAGACGGCTCCCTCCGGCCGCCCCTAAGGAAGCGGCCCAAGAAGTTGGGAAGAGCGACCGCGCTGCGGATGCGTGCACGCACAGCCCAGAGGCTGGAGCAGCCTCCCAGGGCCGGCCCTCAGACGCAGCCCGGGGTTTCACGTTTCATTGGCGGCTCCGGAGGAAGCCAGCCGCCTGCCCGCACATCGCTGGACGCGCCGCATCCCACCGCTAGCATCCCCTGCAGGGCTCGGACACGGCCGGAGCTACTCACCGCCGCTGCACAATTCGCCGGAGCCAGGCTCAAAGGCAGTTCCGTCTCCCGTGACACGCGTAGGAGACGGCAAGCGGATGCCAAACGCCATCACCCTAGGCAAATTTCTTCCTCTCCCACCCCAAGGGTTTTTCTGCGTGCAGTCCCTCTAGATAGCTAGACATGCTTCGGTGGCTGTGACCCATCTGTTCTGAGCAGCCTACAGCTCTGAGCTATGGAACAAGAGCTCTGCCCCACACAGACCGAACAAGGGTCTCCTTGGGACTGGTACACTCAAAGCAGTGTGCATTCTATGCAGGCTCGACTGATTCAAAAGAATTAGCTGATCATAGTACCTTTAAAAAGCACAGCACGACACCTCCAAGCCTGAGCAGGGGTCTAACATACTAAGCACACCTATGGCAAAGCCTGGCCCACTGCCAGCCACACAGCAGGCACAGTTGGTGGGGGGGTTGCATAGTGGAGCTGACAAGTCTATAGAAGAAACGGAAAAAGCCTTTATTCTCTACCCAAATTTCAGCTATTGTGCACGTGGACAGACCTAAAGTCACAGACTTCCCTCCTGCTACTCACCTCCTAAAATTCTTCTGGTCCCAGCTCCAATCTCACACCCCCAGCACAGCAGCACTAAAAAAAGTCCCAGCTACTACAGGAATTAGTCACAGCCTTTTGAAGGCAAGCAGTTTTCCAAGTTTCACTAGACTTGGAAGTTTTTAAATAAGTTATGAATATATTTATATACTGCAACATGCAGTAAGCTGCAGCTTTGCAACACGAATACCACTGATACGGAGTGGTTTCTGCTTCTAACATAGAAGTGTGTCGAGGTGTCTGGTTATCCATAGTGGATCTGATGGCTGAAATTACAACTCTTTATCCCTCCTATTCTTGGCAACTGAATTTCCAGCACAACTTGTAGCTTCACTCAACATCTTTGCATTTCTTAAGTGTTCTGGTTAGGCAGGACTAACATAGAACTCATGAAGTGCACATTGCAGAGCTAGTCAGAGGGGAGAAATCTTAATCTTTCCTTTCAAGTAAAGCCTTTCCTTCTCTTCCCTTCTGTACAAGTACTCAGAATAATGCAGTGTTTAGTTTGGATTCCAGTATTCAGCAGGGAATGTCTCCTAGTTCTATAAGAGCCCAAACACTTGTTTTTTTTTTTATCTAGCCTACTTCCTCCAAGTCTGGGCTGTTGAGTCTAGAGTTGTACCCAAAGCATTCTGAATAACAGCTGAGATTATACTGGACACACAGGAGGAAGTTGATTCAACCATGGCCTGACTGATGGTCACCCACACGTGAGTGTGCCAAGTCCTATTAACACAGTCTTCAGAACTGGAAAGCTGTCAGGAGCCATAGAATAGAGCTTTGATAGATATAGTGGGAATTTATAATGGCAGATCAACACAGAAATAGGGAAACAAGACAACAGGTTAGGTATATAAAAAAAGAAAACTTTTTAACTAATATCCTTGTTTCAGTCCCCAGCAGCTGCAAGATTTGAGTCTTTCACAAGACTGTTGCCAGGATCTCAGATTAAAGCCAAGTGTCGTAAAAAGCAGTTCTAATTTCCTCAACTCTTTCCAATATTGCTTTGAGATTATTTTGGAATTAGCCCTTACTAGCATAATCAGACTTCTTTCTCAGCCATAAAGCACATTTGGGCTTGCTGGGCAGGCAGAGGGGTAACTGACCTTGTTCCTTCAGTCAGAAGTACAAAGCAGAAGGACGTACAACCCTACAAGGGATAGCAGCGCACAGGAAGGAGCAAAAATAAAGAAATACTCTGCAGCCAAACAATTCTCAACCTGTTGGCACAGAACATTTTACCCCTCAACATTTTACTTCTTTGTTTCTGTATAGGATAAATCCTTTTGATCACTGCATTCCACAGGTTGCCTTCTTAAGCGACCAAAGAACTTGGTAAATAAAAGTAAGAGGAAGAAGGGAATCTTCTTAGAAGCTGAAGTTTGCTCACAGGTAAAAATCATTTTTCGGTCACCCATGCTGGAATGCTGACAGTGTAAAAAATATTTCTTCCTTTTTAAAAGTGAGACAGACCCATACTGCAGCACTTCTATTCTACCACACATTCCATAAACCTCTTCAGCTGTCCATTTTGCAGCTGCAGCAGCCTAGCATTGAAATGGACTCTGTCACAATAGAAAATGCTTGGTGCACAATCCTTGCACAGTTTGTTTTATGGGGAGTGATATCATGCAAGTTGAACCAGAAAATGCTTTGGTTTCGACAAATTGCACGCCGAACTGGCAGGAATGTCTGCCCCAAGACACAACACAGGGCAGAGCCCTGCCAACACAGCCCTAATCCTTCCCACCTCACTCACTTCCCCAGCACCCTTACTATGCTTTGAATTTGACTTCCACTCCCCTTCTCTCCCACATTATTTGTTCTCTCAGCCTCATGCAACAACTACAAGTGTTTTATGCTTTCAAGTTACGCAAACTGCTTAAACATTATACTTGGTGTTAGCTGATATCAAGAATTTGGAGAAGTTAACAACATGAAGGTCTAACTTCCTCAGCGAAATCAGTTTGTTTATCAGAAAAGTCATACTATCAACATGAGTGATTTCAATACGGATCAAAAACTATTTAGTCTCTTCCTTCCAGACTAGTATCTTGGAGTCCTTAGATACGAGTCATGAGCTGCGCCTTCAGTTAAAAAACATTGATAGGTAGTACACGGAATCTGAAAAGAGATTGAAACGTGCTGCTCAATGGCCCAAAAACTTAACATTATTTTAACATTGTTATTACTGTTTTTTTAACTGGTTAGTATAAACTCATGGTCTTTTTTCTTCTCAGATGAGATCCTTACATTTCCTCCAACTTAGAGCAATCAAGAAAGTCTGACACCCTACTTGCAGAACAACCAGTAACAAAGATAGTACAATATCACTGTGAGAAGACATAATATCTCAGCACATATTGCAACAAAAATATTGCACTGCTATACTCTGATATTCAAAAAATGCACTATAGGAACACAAGATCTCTAACAAGAAAAAACTAAGGATAGAAATTTGTTTTGTAGATGCATTTAAAACGTATGCACAAAGCATGCAGGTAGAACTTAATAGTGCAGTTATGCTCCTGGCCCAGCAAGCTTCTCTAGAAAGTGAAGACATGTTCTTATACATCAGCTGAAAACGGGAGCTCCATTTACATCACCTTCCAATAGACTAGATCGAAAAATAGAAACACCCACCCTGCAAAACAGCACTAAACTTACACAGAAAAAACAGTAGCCCGCACTGACCTCACTGTGGGAATAAATACATAAGAGGTAATGAATTTAGTAGTTACGCCAACAGGCAAGGAGCTCAGTAAAGCATCCTCAACGAAACTACAGAAGCATCACTACTTCTGCATTTTAGTCAGCTTTCATTAATGAGCATGTGTGTGAGCATGTGTGATGAGCAAACCAAAGTAGTGATGGAAACAAACAACTTATTTTCATGTTATTATTCAAGATTATTTTAGGTAATGGATCACCAAAGAGGGCTACTAAAATGCCTTAACTTCATCCAAGAGAGTCACTGCTATCAAGACTCAGGAAACGCTGTGCTCAGTTCTAAGGGACTGTGCAAACCATGCATATCACACCTTTTCACATGCATCCTTCTCTAGAGTGCCTTCTATTAAGTCTCACTAACAGCTCTTGCTGCACTTCAGCTTTAATGTTCATGTTATTCCTCTGTACTGCAAATCAGGTCTTAATACCTCTCTCATAGGATGCAGAATTAAACAAGCAGAAAAAAAAAAAACAAAAATAGCAGAGATGAGATTCCACTAACATTTGCTGCTAACCTGGACCTCTTCCATCTGTGAAAACAGCAAAAAAGACAAACTAGCAGAACCATATGGATTTAAAGAACAGACTGCACAGAGTCCTCACTATCACCATGTAGCAGGCCAGCCAGGAACTCTCAAAGCATCAGAGATTTCAGGGATGAGCACAAACTTTGCAGCACTGTAACACAGCAATGAGAGCTCAAACAAACACAGCTACAGCTCCCTGCTCCATTCAGAGAGCTGATGGAGTTGTTCAATGCTGACAGCTGCTCCACATCTATTCTGCTTCACTTTGTTTTGGGAGCTGTCAGAATCGTCAAGTTCCTCCCATTCCAACAAGATATTCAAGTGACAGACAGCTCCAGATAGGTTAAATATTACAGGAATACACGTCACTGCAATGTCACCCCTTTCTCTTCAATTCTTCTGGACACATCCAGAGGTATTATAGACAATCCTATATCTCAGACAGTCACACTTACTCTAAAATACCACAGAGAGCTCTTGAGCCATTTCCAATAGTAAAGCAAAATAAGGCTTCCATCTTCACATAGCTCAAAAGCCTTAGTTTGCCACTCCACTGATGTCCTTATCAAACATAGATGGAGACCTCCATGTTATCCATTACACCAATGCCCCCCTGGCATCTTCTCATTCCTCCCATTCACAAGCTGTTTTTGAGATCATTTGATCTCAAGCCCAGAGGACTTCTGTTACTATGTCTTCCAAGTACTTGATAAAGATCTTTGAGCAGGAGGAATTACAATCAGCTCTCAGGTTCTTCTCTTGCAGAGTTTGGATGGGTTCAGATACTCACATGAAGCAGCCTACCTGGATACCTAGCCATAGATATAAGGCTGTTGCACCTCTCTCTGCATGTCTCCTTCAGCTTTGTGAGCATTTTCTGAAACCTAATGCATGCCCAATGAGCTGCATACTCAAAGTATATAATGCCAGAAATTTGTTATAAAGTAAATGGAGTGGCAAGTGACCACATTCTCTAGTCAGGCAACCATAGAAACAAAAAAAAAAGGATTTTCTTTGGTGTGTTTTTATTACAGTCATTGAATTCCACTTCATCTAGATCCCTTTACCCATCCAAATACAACCATGCACTAAACACAGTTGAGGATCAGATGCAAGAGAAGATGAAGCAGTTTCTGTGATTTGTGTGAGCTTATTCACCTTTAGTGACTGTTTTCTTTGTTGGTGGTGGTGGGTTTCTTTTTTTTTTTTTTTTTATATGCATATTGTTTGTTAGGAGAGTCATGTTTGTTTTAAGGTCACACTCATTCCTAGCCCATCTACAGAACTACAAAAGCATAGCATGAAAGTCCAAACAGCAGCACATCGCTGCACTAACATGACAATGGAGCTCAACAAGGCAGAGGAGAATAATGTGCTCAAAACTGTTAAGCCATTCCTTGCACAGAAAGCATGCTCAAGTCAGTCCTGTAACCAGGATATTTTGGCAAATATTGATCATAAGAAAACCCACTGTTACTTTCCCCTTCCAAAAAGGTATCTCTGGCAATGGAAGCGTCAGGATATTTTTACTGCAGTTGCAGTAAGTCCCATTAACTTTTTCTCAAGCACCTACCTGGCAATTCTCAGAAAAGAGACATGCCGTGAGTGATCTAAGCAGAAAACAGGATCCAGCCCAAGAAAAGCAATGAGCTAGGGGCCATGAGACTAGAGTTTGAGTCCAAGTTTCTGCCAGCCAAGCGAATCTGGGCAATCCATGCTGCTATTCTGTGTCTTTCTTCCTCCTCCCCCATTTTAGCACATCTGTTTCAAGTTAAGCTCTCCAAGACAATGACTCTCTGTTGCTACAGTGCCCAACATGTTGTGCCTCCATCAGGAAGCAACAAAAACCTTATATGCCTAAGGTGACTGTTCAATAGCCTGGCCCAATTCTCAGGGATTCTGGCACAGTATTTTGTGTTTTCTGATGTAGAGGAACAGGATGAAGTCACCCACTCACTGCAAAGAAGTTAGGAAGAACTTAGGACTGTGAAACTCGTTTTGTCAGATAAGGAGATGCACCTAATGTCATTTCCAGCAGCTGTACAAAGCTCGAGTAAATAACATCCCCATCATTACAGGAAGAAAAGCAACATATTTCTAAGAGTTTACAACACTTAATGTTATTAAGTCACTCAGACAAGCATCATTCAAAATGTTAGTTAAATAACATTAAATCAAGAACATGCTTCATTTCAGTAAATAAGTTTCCATATCACCATAGGTGCCATAGCTACCTACTCACCGTACATGATCATCAGGCAGTGAGAACAGAAAAACTTGAGTAAGGACATGGGGAAGATAAGGATTCAGGTTAGCTGTGTACCAAATGGTGCATAACATCCCAACAGATGGACCTATGATAAATCTCTCCATCAGGTGAAAGCAGCTTTGAGACACACAGAGCTGAACCCACAGCTGAAATGTACAGCACAACATGGAGATGCTTTTAACAAGCCTCAGAACAGAACACCTCCAGCATCCCAGTGTCCCACTGGTGAGCATCACTTACCATAGAGTGATGGAGGAGAACTTCACCATAGAAACAGCTGCCTCCAGGGAGGTGGGGACCATTTTTGAGACTGAATGATAACCATATCTTCCCACAACACAACCTCACAGCTCTTTACGCACTTCAAATGAGTTCAAGAAAAAAAGGTGAACATTACCAGAGCCTGAATCAAATGACAAAGGAAAATCTATAATATTGACCTCATGATTAATATTGGTTGCTTATTCTCATTTTTCCTGAAATTTCTGTAATCCACAACTATGCAATGGCACCACAGCTGCATACATTGTGCTGGTTAGGACTGGGACACCTCCTGTCAAACTACTCTTCACTGTTGCTGATTTAATTGTGTTTTTAGGAATGTTTTAAATCACCTTACCCATTACGGAAGTTTTAGTGAAGCCAAAAAGGAAAATGCTTTTCACCACCTATAGGCCTCTCTCTATAGTAGGAAACATCTTCAAGAATGACAGCGTTTACATGGCATGACCAGAATTAAGAAATACATTACTTGTAAAGAGAGTAAGCTTGGAGAAAGGTAAATTTGGCTTCAGATGAAATAGCACAGCAAAATCTACTACGAGTAACTCACATTCGGTTTTAGTAAAACAATTGCATTAATCAATTGGACCTTTGCTTAGAAATAGTAAAAATATAAAAATAATGAAACTGTCATCACTGAGTAGAAAATCCACTTAGAAGAAACACTTTTGTCCTACTCAAAAGTGAAGAAAGAACTATTAGCATTCATGTCACCAGAAACAGACAACAGGAAAACTGTAACAGACCACATGGTCAGCCTATTCTGCTTCTGCTTTTTAGCATTCAATTACAAATCTGAGTCTCTAGCCTCATTTTGCAACTATTTTGCAGGTGTCCCTTGAGTACCCAAGCTGAGAACTCTGTAACATAGAGAGGCTGATTTTATGAATATTATTTTCAGACAGTATCTCTATCCTTCATCCTTTTAAGGGTTGAATGCAAGCATTTTTCCCACTTCATAGTGGCATTTCAAACCCCTTTCCTAACTACTTTCTGAGTCTGAGATTAAGTTTTGGGCTGAGAATGGGCTGAATGACATGGAGTCAGTCATAGCTGAATGCAACCAACAAGGAAGAGGTGTTATGGATAAAGATATTTCATTTAACTTGTTTTTAAATAAAGTGTGTCTTGAAGTATAATTGATTTTATAGTATGTGCAGAATGGCCACGATTCAATAAGCCATACTTCATATCTTATTCAGTTTTTGTTGCAGAATTTTTTGGAAGAATCTATTTACCTCTAGTGCTTTTACTTCACAGCTTTTCCATCAAATAAATAGATTTCATTTCACTGACAAGAGTAGGACGCAAAGACTCCAGTGGTTTTCGAGGCAGGGATTGGATGCACTTATCAAGCCCAGAAAAATAAAAAAAAAAATGATATTGGGCAAGAATTCTTGAGAGATTCAGAAATACTACAAAGCCAAACTTGTTTTCATTCCTATTATTTTGATAGAAAAATGAGCATGAAAAAAGGAGAAGTTTTAGTGACATGATAAAACATTCGAACTTCTCCTGTGGCCTACAGTATCACCAGGAACATTTTAGTGTCTTATTTGCTTGCATTTTTCACAGTCCTTTTCTGGTATTCCCCCACTACACCATTATTCTCTGCAGAAATTAGAAGTTTGCTGCACTGAAACTGCAAAACTGCCAGGAAACCACAGAAGGTATTGCTACAACCCGTGTACCTAAAAGCCTCCCCAAATGCAAGAAAACCTTCCATGCCCAAACTGGTCCAGAATTAGTGTGGCTATATTTCTTACACAGACTTAGCTCCCACTCTGGAAAATAAACATATTAAAGCATGACTAACATTCCTCCACATGGTGACAAATGGCAAGTGCACACTGAGACAGCACTATACACTGATTTTTGCATTCATGGAAGTACTTCTAACCATGGAAGGCCAAGTAGTAGGGCAATATAATTCTCCCAAGTATGGAAAGAAAATCTGCAGCTCCACATGCCTCTGTAGACCCCTAATGACGGAGCAATGACATTCACATGAGCTCTGCACACGAGAGACTGCCCAACTCTGCAGGCCAATAAGGAGCAACCAGAATGATGTACTCCTGCCTTATTCAGACCACTTGCATTTACAGTTCAGCCAGAACTTCTTGTAATCTCACTTTCTACCTACATTTTACTATTTCTGCCTCCAAAAAGCCATTCACTCACCAAGCAGAAAGGACAACCACTGAAGACAGACTGAAGCCAAAGTTTGTACCATTATCAATTCTTACCTGGAGTACAGTTCAGTTATTTTTTTTTTTTTTATTTGTGTCATCCTCATAAGAGGATAGACTCAATTCTGAAATCTGAACAAGTCCTAATGCCTGGCAGTTCTGAATCAAAATGACTGCTTCATATCCTCCAGCACATTTCCAACACTCGGCCAATTGTTTCTGATCCTGGAAAACAAGTTTCTCTCCCCAGAATCTCAAGCAAGGCCAGCTGTTTACCTCATCAAAACAGGTCACTGCTGGTTAGCTTTCAGCAGCCAAGCACAAACATGTTGGATGATTATCTACATCATACAAACGATTCGTTTTCCATTTCTGTGATAAAGCACTGAAGGCCTCATTAACCAAGAATACATACTGGTGACAGTTACAGCCTGAGGTGCTGAAAAAATCTCACATTGGAGTTTCCCTTTCTGTCACAAATCTGACTAAGTTGTGCCAAGCTCCAGAAGGAAGCAAATCTCACAGGCCCAGAAACTGTGCAAGTTCTTAATGTTGAAGAATATTTAAGTTAAGCCACACACAAAAGTAGAGATATGCTTCTGTAAGAAAATAAAAATACACAGCCTCATTTAACTGAGATCTTTGTCATTTATTGTATCTCCACACAACTGTGAGGTATTCTCTGCCTTGCATATATTCTGAAATATTTACATGCTTTCAGCACTGCTCTGTGTGCCTCAGCTTCACCATGATGCTTTGCATCTTACCTGATTCCAGCTTCGGGTGCACATTCATGAACTAACTAGAGCAGAACTCTAGTGCACAGCAGTGAGGACAGATGACAATTCTTGTGTTCTTGCGCAACTACAAAGACTCCACAGCCCATACTACGGTGAAATAAAGCAGACAGCAGCTACTGAGTGGCTGTATCACTGTTAACATTTCCAGAAATTCAGTCTACATTGTGTGTACATTTTAAGTAACAAATTACTGAACTCTATATTGTTACAGAACCTTAAAGATTTACACATTTTTTTAAGGAATCAGAAATACTCTTTCGCATACTGATAAATCTTAGTATAGTTAATGACAGTGCTTGTAATATACGTGGGGAACACCTATGCACCATGTTTTCTAAATCCTATAATCCATTCCTCACAGCAACAGCCTCAGTGCAGTAAATTAGTAATACGTATTAAAAGCAACAAAACAGAAGCTGACACTAAGTGCTAAAAGGAGGTGAGCAAATACTGGATGTTTATAAATCTGCCTGGGAAAGTGGAAGACCAACAAGGCAAGCCATTTCAAGACATTACTTGCTTATAAAAACAATGGCTCAACATTCCTCCCAAGTGTTACAACCACCTCCTCAACAGAAGCCATGCATTTTCTGCTGAACTTTCAGAGAAAAGTAAACAGAACTACTATTAACATGATCCCAATTTTTAAGACTGCTTCATTGTTCTGCTTTTTATATCTTTGTTAAGAGGAAAAGGATCTCTCTTAACCACCAGCTCTCTTATCTATCTCCAAAGTAGAAGGTGAAATGCTTTTGTCCTGTGGAATGTGGGTTACTAACAAGGAAAAGTTAATTTCCTAGTGGGAATACAGCAGTAGCCTGCTCCAACAACTGATATGAAGGAGTTACTTAGAACATATTTTTAGCAATGGATGAAAATTCTCTTCAGGAGTTTAAAGAGTTGACATTTTCCTTGAAGTTTCTTTACCCTCTTTCTTCCAGGTGCTTTTATCAAGCAAATTGATTGACTGATTGAGCCCTGTCCATCATTCCAATTGGTATAGAAAAATACAGCAATCCCAACAGTAAAGCAAGGTTGTTTTCAAATTATTCTCTTATTATTTCCAAGATTAATTGTCCAACTTTCTTCAATTAATATATATACATACACACACAAGCAGTGATTGCTACTTTAAGGAATTAGGTGATCTTTAAGGTTCCCTCCAATCTAAGGATGTGATTCTATGTTATCAAGGGCTCCAGCTATGACATCCCAAATCGTAAGTACAGAGTCTAAGACGAGTACATGAAACAATGTTTTTTTGGAAAATAAGCATTTCCAACACTGGCTCATTTGACTGTAACTGGTGCTTTAATGGATTTCATGCCCAAGGAAGTTGTGGATGCCCCATCCCTGGAGGCATTCAAGGCCAGGCTGCATGTGGCTCTGGGCAGTCTGGTCCAGTGGTTGGTGACCCTGCACATAGCAGGGGGGTTGAAACTGGATGATCTTTGTGGTCCTTTTCAACCCCCATAGGCCATTCTATGATTCTATGATAATACCAGAGGTGTCCAGTATTCCTAGAAAAATAGCCATGGAGCAAACATCTGAACTGTGAGTTAAAGCTGTATCAAGGAAACATCCTCCCTCCTGAGTACATTGTTACAAGAGCAGCTGCTGTCCAAGGAAGAAGACAGACTGCAGCAGGTGCTCCAGGCAGCATAGCCAAGCAGACACTTCAAGAACCTCTAAACTAGAAACACAAATAATATTGCACCTCATGATTGTTTCCTTCTGCCATCAACAACAGTCATCATAAAACAGTAGTTAAGGCAACATATCCCTTGAGAGCCTAGTCATCAAGGACTTGAGTAGGGTTGAAATATAAGGAGGCACATGAGAAAGCTGAGACCTCAACAGTGAGACCTCTTCCACACCCTGCACTGCTGCTCAGCCATACTCCAGAGAATAGAATGTCAGCCTATCCACTTACCTTAGTCTCCTCTGTTAAAATTAACTAGTCTGTGCTGCCTATCACTGGCACAGAAAACTCCTCTAACCCTGTTATCTCTCTGCATAAGGTGGATGTAGGCATGTAATGAATGAGCCTAACTAAATCAGCTCAGTTTCTTACGGAGTGGAGCATTTCAGCAGACATGAGACTGATCCAGGAGGCCGATTACAAAACCTCCAGGGCAACACTAATTCAACTATGATAGCCAGAACATCACTGGAATTAGAACAGTATTTCATCTCTGAGAAGAGTTGTTCATTGTTTTGTACAGTTATCTCATCTCAGGATCCATCATTTGCTTGTTCAGCTGTTTTTACTGTCATATCTGGAGCTTAGGTCTTTCTACGATAGAAAGGGTAGTCTGATTTAGCTGAATTACACAGATTGATGAGTAAGAAACATGAGTTAAATATGGCTCAGTAACAGCTGCTTAAGTTCAGAGATGCAAGGGAATAGAAAAGACTCATTACCCTTCCCTCAAAGCAGGCTCTCTTTGGCAGGTGCTTGGACTCCCCATCTGATGGTACACAGTTGACCATCCTCAGGCATGAATTCAAGCAGTCTCTCCTTAACTCCCTTTCCAGCTCAATTCTTCTACAAACTTCTCTGAGACAGAAAAGATCTGCACCAATTAAGACATCCAGGTGAGAACCAACAAGAGTATTCTGTGGGTAAAGAGGAGAGTACAGAATGCCAAGGGTTATGAGTAAAGCGGACAATGGGTACAAATGTGATATTTTGGCCCCCCAAAACCTCCTCCTGTGCCACCTCACCATTCAAACCTCGTGTACCAGAGCCCTCACATCATCACTTGTGCCAAGATGGAATAACACACTGCTTAATCTAATGAAACATCTCAAACGTACCTCGATAAGATGCTAACTTGGGATGTAAGTTATGTCTGGATCCCAGAGCCTTTTTGGTTTCTGATAGTCAATCTGAACACAGGTTATCAAGAGCTCTGCACTGGATGCATCACATATATGAACATCTTGCAAGCATACTTCGCTCTTACTAAACCATGCTGAATTACGTATTAAGTTGTAAATTTGTACTCATCGCTACTACCTACACCACTGAACAGAAACCAAGGCATGCTTTGTCTTGGAAGATTACACACGGAAAATGACATCATATGTCACAAATGACACTCAAAGCTAACAACAGATATAATGTTTCCAATATAAGGTTTCCAATTCCAACCTTGCCACTGAACATGTGTTTTAGAACAGAATCTTGTGCATCAATCAATTCTGCTACATGACATACAAAACTTCACATTTCTAGATACGTAGGGATCCCTTGCATAAAAGGATTCTATAATCCCCCTGCCATTTAGATAATTACATGTACTATGTATACATTTACATGCATAGTATATGGATATTATGTTTGTATACACACATGCATTGTAACACAGACAGATGCGATGTGTAATCTTCCAGCAAAACTTAGTGACAGTAGTAGCACTTACTATGCTCACATCTCTAAGATATAAATAGATGATATTAACATGTGCAACTTCTGGAGATGCACTACAAAGGAAACAGATCATATACTTCCCTGAACTAGTAGTCCATTTTATTATTGGGATCTACCCTTAGGCAACCACTTCAGGAAATAAAAGAAAACAAAAGCAGTATGGTTTACAGGACTTGAGCTAACTGGTTGCTTTTGGATAAAGCTAGGAAAAAAATGTTTATTTTCTGTTTTTCCAGTTTCTTGAGCAACTTTACCTTCAAGAAAAGAAATATCTTTTTCTTCCCCTAGGCTTATAATATAGGAATTTTAACCTGTACAAATAAAATGAGCATTGTAAAAGAAAATCTACCCAAAAACTCCAGAGTAATCAAGACAGTAGTTTAAAGTGGTACTTCATTTAATGCTTAATTTTTAATGGATTTGAGTCACCATTTGTCAAATATTAATTGCTGATTTTAAATCCTTTGAAAAATACTTGTCTGAATCGTAATGTGAAAAACAAAAAGAATCAACAAAAAGATGAGAGAACTGGTAAAGAATTCAGTTACGCAAAGAACCAAAGTTTCTCGCAAACTGATACTCTAACTATAAGCCTTTGAGTGACAACTTCACAAAGCTTCGTATTCACTGCTGCTATTATCAGTAGCAACCATTCTCCCCCAAATACAGCAGCAAGATGTCAAACTGCAGTGGACAAACCAAAAAATTCCAGCCATTTCAGCACATATTAAACTAGTTGATGTACCAGGAAAGAAAAGCTCTGCTTTCTTCCTTCATCTGTATGTTACTACCACTATAGAGGAACAGCTTGCTAACTACACAGCCAAAAAGGTATTTTTTCTTTGGTTGTTTTGTTTTTGTTGTTGTTGTTTAGGAAAAGTAATACAGGGCTGTAGATAAAGGCAAACAGCAAGGAAAACCACATATCATACAGAGAACAAAAAACCTATGGGAAAAATTCCTTTCAGTATCTAAAGGGGGGCAATAGGAAAGAAGGAGACCAACACTTTAGCAGGGTCTGTTTTGATAGGAGAAGAGGAAATGGTTTCCAATTAAAATAGGGGAGATTTAGACTGGATATAGAAAAGAAGTTTGGGGGGAGAAGGGGGGGGGGGGTTGTGGGTCTCCCCCCCACTAAGGCTGGTGAGGCACTGGCAAAGGGTGCCCAGAGAGGTGGTGGAAGCCCCATCCATGGAGACATTCTGGATCAGGCTGCATGGGGCTCTGAGCATCTTATGGAGCTGTAGGTGTCCCTGCTCATTGCAGAGAAGGTGGACTAGGTGGCCTTTAAGTGTCCTGACAATTCAAACAATTCCATGATGATTTTATAAAAGCAGCAATAGAGACTTCCAGCAGGCAGAGCCCCCGGAAATCTGGCCAACTCACTGGAAAATTTGGAAGCTCAGGAAGGTTTTAAAAAAAAAATAATAAAAAAATGCTTGCTGTACATCAAGGGGCCCAAATCAGTGTCCATGTCACAGCCAGAGCTCTGGTCTTCATCCATGAAGCAAGCATTCTCAGGTTGTTGAGGGGAAGAGCTGTTAATATCCTGCTAACTTCGCTCATGTTGCCCATTTAAAAGGAAGACTAGACAAGCTTTTTGAAAAAAGATGAAAGGAAGAGTTTATCAACAGAGAATTTAACACCTAGCATGTCAGGTGTTATTAAAGAAATGGTATTTCTCCTCAAGAACGCTTCAGAGATAATAGCAGAAAGAGCAAGCAAATAATTGAAGCAGAACTACCAAAGATTTGGCAGTATGTTGAGTAGAAGACGTTACGTGACTGCCTTAAGTCACTTTTAAACAGGACTTGAACTGTTTACTGCTAACTGCACAAGCAGCCTGCTTAGGTTTTTAATTAGAGTAGGCCACCCACATCTGAAAGTGGGTGGAAGTGCATGCATGCAAGAATCCCCTAAAAGGGGTGCAACCATTTAAAGCCATCTGACCTTCACCAAACGAAAATTATTCTTTCATTTCATGTTTATAAGGAGGGAAGAAAAAAAAAAAAAAATCGACTGAAATACACAGCATTACATGATTTTTAAACTGTAGGAAGCGCACAAGTAAGAGTACCTGGATCAATAAGCATGGAAATAAGTAAGAATCAGAATTTCTTCTAAAAAATATATCAATATTCCAGCATTTGTTTTAGTTCCAGATTCATGGAGAAGTATCAATACCAAAACATCTGTATATCACGCATGCACCTAATTGGTTTCAGTCTAACAAGTGAGTCCAGAGATACCTTGAGGAAAAGCACAGTACCAGAGAACCTAAGCTGCTTATTTTAAGCAAGGCTGGACACCATAGGCATACAATTACCACATTTATGTGACATGAAAATATGCATTTTGCTTTTATTTCATTTTTGGCAAGGGTAGAATGAAAACTAACAGCAGCTACATTTCATCTTTTTTTTTTTTCCCCAAGCCTACAATTTATTCATGGAAAAATACTTGCAGGCAATCTATTAGGTTTCAGAACAGAGAGCAAAGAAACACAGCCTAGAGCAGCAAGAACAACAACAAACAAACCTACAGGAACCAACAGAGAATCCTCAGCAGCTTTAAGTTAGTTTTAGAAACCATACTTGGACTTGGAGCAATTTGATTTATGCTTTCACCTTGTTGCTTACGTGGGGTTCTGATTCCCCATGGCTTGAAGTAAATCAAAGACACTCAGGTAAGAATATGCTCCAACATAAAACAAGCACACCATTTTTATATATGCGTCATTGAAAGCAACTTATCACTCTTCTAGTGATAAGAAGTGCGCAAAATTAGCAGTACTTCTGAACGATTATTTGCAACACTCTGATGTTCCCACAGTTCTTACTTCAATGCAGAACTCAAGCAAGACACGAGAGAACTGAAGGGCAGTGGGATCAAAGCCCTTCCATCAGATGCAGGGATACCTTTAGGACAAGGGTAATGGAGTGAATCACAGGAGAATTGAGCTCTGCTGCTGTGGCCACTGTTCTATTTATGAAACATATGTGAAGGAAATCAGTCTTCCAAGAGACTTCGTAAGAGGCACAAAACCGACTGCCAGGAACTACCTCCAGATTAATTACCAGCCAAGACATCCCCTTTCCTCAAGCAAGGGCTCAGATTGCTACCATCAGGAAACTTGCCTAAGGATTAAAAATCACACTGCAAGATCACATTGAATATTAGACTAGGGGATGAATGACACAAACATTACTTTTCATACAGTCAATTAAACTGTAGACAAAGCAAGGACCATGATGAAATTTCAGAGAATGCTTTTCTTGCAGAAAAGGAACTCAGTTTCACATCTTCAATTTTCTGCTCTCAATCCAGTGATGGAGAACACTGGATTCAGCAGTAATTCAGCAGAGCTGCTTGGATATATAACAACTTCAGAGCTCTGCATATTTAGGTCCTAACTTCAAGTTGAAATCTACAACTGTTCCATGCAGTTAACAATGATTCTGACAAAGCACACTGCATCACCACAAAGTTGAGTCCAAGTGTTCTGTTGCACAACAAACCCAAGAAAGGCGCAGCTTGAACTGTTCTAGAAGGAGGAGAAATAGAAGCCAGATGGAAGTGGAGAGTCAAGAGTTCTCGTTTCCCCACTTAATTGATGAGCAACAGCAAGAGCTAACAAGAAAGACAAAAAAAAAAATCAAAGATAAATTTTGCTTCAGAAATACTCAAACACTTTCTCCATAAATCATACCCAAACTCTATTACAAACAAAATTAGGCAACAGAAAATGCAACATAATAAGCACTGATTAAAATCCTCCCACCATGTGATGGTAATGGAAGACTAACTTGCCTCTTTTAAACAGAGACTCTAAGCACCTGGATGCTACTATTTGCTCACTTGTTAGGCTTTTTGTTTTTGTTTTATAACCTGATGACAATTCCATGCATGCTAACAGCCACAAGCCTTCTGAGCATGTGAAGCAAGAACATCAACAAACAACTTCTGCTCATGGAAATCCAGCATACAATCTTTGGGCACACCATCAAGTTCCCATGCATTTTTCTTTGTATCTTGATAATAGAATACTGCAAAAATGGGAGATGCTGCTTTTTTGCATATATTTTGATTACTTTTTGGATAGAAAAGGTTAATGCCTAATTATATTATATCTCAAGTAACTAAGAAAAAAAATAAATGCCCAGCGCCCCCCAGAACTCTCCAACCCTAAGTGATTCAA
This sequence comes from Meleagris gallopavo, assembly GCF_905368555.1. Lineage (NCBI taxonomy): Eukaryota > Metazoa > Chordata > Aves > Galliformes > Phasianidae > Meleagris > Meleagris gallopavo. Next base: position 26,153,992 of record NC_139407.1, read on the forward strand.
GAGTTAATAGGCAATCAACAATGAACTCAATGTGCATGCAGTGAAGTAAAGCAGTATCACCGTGATTACAGTCTTAAACTATTTGCAAAGTTAATTTTGCATAAGTGGTCATATCATTCTTCAAAGCCGCTACCATGCAAAAGGCTTTAAGAAGCCAAGAAAAACACTACTTGCCACTACTTCTTTTTGTGGTTCACTTGATTTGCTTATCTACCTCCATAACCTCACACTGCAGGTTTCCTAAAGCTAATCGTAAGACCACATGTGAATTGTAGAAAGGTTTGCTAGATGTAACAGCATGTTAAGCAACAATGGAATTTGGTTTTCCATACTAATAATACTTCTGCTATTATTTCACAAAATTGAGTCTAAGCTTTTTTTTTTTTTTTTTTTTTTAACCTAAAGGCAAAGCAGCTCAAATCAAATCTGATAGAAGATGATAGTCTACAATTTACTACCTGCAAGTGCCCAGCTGGACAGTAAAGCTTTCAAAAGAAGTATGGCAAGCCATAGCCTCAAATTATCTGTCTGGATAGCACAGGGATGACAGATGAAAGATTGCCTCTATACATCCTATAGGTCATCACCAGGGCAATTATTGTCTGGCTATACTGTCATGTCAGCTCTGGATAAACAGATCACATCAGTGCTCAGTGCTGCTCAACCCATCTGTTTCAAAAACAGCCACCTAGGCCCATCAAAATCTTCCGTAGTTTTCAGAGTTCATTTTTTTTGTCGTGCACTCAAAGTCATTTGGATGTTCACCAAGGGATTTAACGTTTAGGTCAACCATAGATGAGCTGAGAAAGAATGCTTTTTAGATGCATGCTTTACACAGCACGCACTTGGAAGTCACCAGAGAGTTAAACCTGCTCCAGACCTTGCCAGCTGCTCTCTGTTTCTGAAATAACCAGGGAAAGGAGCTCATAACAACCCATGTCCCAGCTCTCAGAATGTCAAACATCCATGCCTAAGCAACAGATGCTCAATGCAGCATTGGAGCTTCCCATAGAAGCAAACTTTCATTTGTTCCAGTCATCATCCCCAGTGACCTCTCTGAAGTTCTGAGGTGAAAAACAAAGGAAAAATATGCACTCAGCATCCCTGACAAAATACAGTTTTACTTGATGCAATGGAATTATCTGACAAACTGAAAACAAAAGCAAGAACATGGAAAACTGGAAATGTTTGCATACACTCATAATTATACACTTACAATATAACCAAACACTGTTAGCATTAATAACTTCAGCAGGTAATTTAACTTGCAGAAACTGTTTCAATCCCCAAAAAATCAATACCAAACTTAGTAAGTTACTAAACAACTGCAATCCAAGCTGCAATCTGGAAATGTATAACACCCTGAAAAATAGAATGCATATCCTGCTGGTCACCAAGCAAGTCCTAACAGCTTCCCTATAGAAACAGATAAAAGTAAGTCCTTCAGCTTAAGACGCATCCCCAGGAAATTCTTAGGTGTAGTGTTATTTACCAGTATTGTATACAGTTAGGTAAATAGTTTGCATTTCCGCAGGCATTTTTGTGCCGTGAGATATAAACTTCCCTTCCAGTAGCATGACGGGGTGTTCAATCAGTATCTTCCAAAACAATGAAACTGTTTCCAGAGCATGTCCTGTTTGCAAAATACGTTTGCAATGAAGATGATAGTCACAGCGAAAAAAAATTAAATAGAAATTCTCAAATAATTCCTAGAACTGTATGAAAATCATGATACAGCAAACATGAGCATGCATGCAAATAAACCTTATCTTTGAATATGTCTCAAGACTGGTACATAGCAGATTTCCTTCCACAAGATGAAGTGATTAAAGAGTTTCTGCATCAGTACAGCCAAAGAGGACTGTCGGCTTCCAAGTCCCCACTCAGTGTTTGAAACATCAGTGTCACAGAGGAAAGGGAAGCACTGGGGGATGGACTAGAGCTGACCAACACAAAGTCAGTGGCAATTCTCTCCAATCCTCCAATTCCGCCACCTGAGAAGCTCAGCAGCACAAAGTCCTGAAAACCACCTACCACCAGATTCACAAAGAACTTCAGTATTGGAACTACAATTTCTCATGGTCTCCCTGGATGTCCAGACAGAGGTCAGCATCCATGTTATGCAGCCATTCCAGAAAGCTGAAACTAGTAAAAAAAACATGTCATTCATTATTCAGCCTCCTGGAACGTAGCTGACCAGTTCACTCGTCAGGCTGACACATAGTTCATGTAAGGGGACTTTGTGTCACTTTGCCTCCTCTGTTCTCTCTTTCTTTCTTAGGGAGCATCATTAATTATCACTCTGTAAATTTCACTTCCTTTGACCCCTCTTTAGAAGGGAGAGTGCAGTAAATCCTCCTGCAGTAGTGGAGAAAAAAGTTGTTATTCCAGCACCAGCACTTTAGAAAGCACTGCACAGGGAAAGATTATGAGAAGCTCCATCAACAGCTCCCTTACAAGAAGTAACCCTTGCAATCCCAGTTTAGGACTTGACTAAGCACATGCAATCTGAATTAGATTTTATCAATCTCATCACTAGAGTGCCAAATGACAGCAGAAGGGGTACAAGAAGTCCTACAGAATCCACAGATCTCAATGACATTGTAACAGTGAGACAGCTCTCCCGTGCTCTGGGAAACCAAACAAAGATTTGACCTGCCTGTAGTCTCACTGCACTCAAAACAAACAAAAGAGTTAATGTCAACAGAAGACAGATGTGCTGTCCTTTCCTATCAGCTATCCATATCCTGTGCCCAGAAACCACTGAAAGCCAGCCTGGTGAACCTCTGGCTTAGCAAGGGTGCAAATATGTTTGTCCTTCCACAATCAGCTGCCGCTTTAGGGAGTTTTAAAGTAGCATGTTTGGAATAGAACTAACTTAGAATACACAAACTAAGAAGAGCGATTAAAAACTGAAACCATCAGATACTATTCATAATTACCCTCCTACCCCCACTACATTTTTAGTTAGGGCTGACCATGCCACCCTCATGTACTCTATTCAGCTTTCTCACAGTAAGTATTCAGAAAAGAAACGTTATCAAGCCAACTTAAAATTCATCTAGCCTAAAATTCCCCTGGCCAGGGTGTGACACATCTCAGAGGCTGGATCCCACCCACACAGTGCTAACTGGTTCAGTTTGTATTCTCTCATACTGATTCAGTCAACACAACACTACCACCTGTACTGCACTGCAGCCTCTATTGGGCAGACCTTGCTACCAGTCCTGTGCTTTGCTACAGGATATGGCTTTTGTGATGGTTTTCCTTCTTTGGTTAAGTTCTCAGCTGTAACATCCTGCTAAGATAGACTAATTCATTGTATCAGCGTGGAAGTAATAATCTGAAGACCCTGCAGAAATCCTCTGAGGAGCACAATTAGTGAGCGAGTAACTGTATGCAGAGCTGTTGGTGGGGCTTCACATTCAATTCACTGAACTTTATGCAAGAAGCTTAAAATACTTGGAAGTGATTAACTGAAGGCATTCAAAACCAACTAGCTACTACTTATGATCAAACTCCCAGTGTTAGAAGCTTAAGGCTAGCAATCACTTATGATAAAGCATTGTTTTTCTAACAGGAAAGCCTCTGAAGATGTCAGAATGAACCACTTAGGTCTGCTGAGACCTGTCAAAAATAAAGGCTATTAGGACCCTAAACAACTTCAAGCTTAAATGATGAATCTTCTCCTTACAATAAAAGTCAAATGCTATAACTGTTCCTTTGGTTTATTTCTCAGGCCTTTTATTCCTTTCCTCTTGGTAATTTATCATTAGCATGCACCTTGGTTAAGATTTGCAGTCCCATCTCATAAGCACAGCAATCTAAGTCCAAACAGGCAAAATATGAATCATGCTCCCTGGCTGGAAAAACATGGCTAAAATCCCCATCTCGGCAGCCAGTTGGAGCATTTTAAAAGATGTCACAAATACTGTAACAAATGAAATATGCTCCTAATCCTTAGTTAGGAGCAAAGGAATGAGATGATTGTAACCTTGATAACAACAACAGAGGAAAGTCAACATCTAACAGGACAACTCATTCCAGCCAACTTCAGGAGCTTTTCTACCTATCATAAACCTTAAAAAACAAAGCACACCTATCATCATATTTAGTAGGAGAGTAAGCTACTATAAGGTCTTTGCTTACTAGGGAATTTTGTTAACCTGAATCTCATTTCAAAGGAGCTGGAAGAAATGGTTAACAACCCATTTGCAGCAAGACATAACAACAGAGACCAGATCAGCAGAAATCACTGAGAAATATCCACCTGCTTATCTGGCACCTCATCTGATAGTCACCCAAAGCAGTGTAGGACCAATGTTCCTGCAGGAACCAAGGTGAAGGAATGGGTCTTTCTCCCAGGTACTGGGTTTCAAAGACTGAAGCCTTAGGTAACAGAAAGCTGTACCTACGTGTTAACTTTTCTCTTCAGTTGCCTGACAAAAGGGCATCTCTTCAGTGCTTATAAACACGCACTGATAGTTAATTCAAAGGGAATAGCTAGAGTTTTCTGAATGGAAGTTTAGGAATAGAACAGGAGATTCCAGCTGGTTTTCTGACCATTGCTTATTCCAGGCTTGAGAGGACTGCTACTGCAGGTAAAAAAAAACAACAACAACAACAAAGCCTTAGACCTAACATATCAGGCCATATGAAAGCTCACATTTAAGGAAGGTCCAGCATTCCCAGCTCTGGAGAAAAGCATTCCACTTCACTGATGTGGGCATATAAACATGAAGTGCAGCTCCTGCAGACAGTCATGTTTTCAATCTGCAAAAAGCAGCAAGGATTCTTGACAGCCACAATTCTCCTGCAGGCTTTAGGGATACACATGACAGCAGCAACAGCTGTGATCCAATTTCAGTCTTACCTTACTCGACTCTAAATATTTAATGCTGACTTTCTCAGCACTGATCTACATCAGACCCTTTGAAACAATGCAGTGCTCTCCATGACATGCAGCAACACCTTCTGCACAAGGCTGGGCCCTCATCCACCGCATGTTTTCTCCTGCCACCTACAACTCCTAAAGTGTTAGGTAGCTCCTAGCAGAATAAGATAGCTGCAACAAACCAAACCCCAGTAAATACACACAGCTGCCTGCTCAAAATCCCTTCTCCCTCATCTTACCCACGCTAAGCCCTGTCAATTCCACCACTCTTATCAGAAAGTCAACTTCCCTACAATCATATTTTCAGTTTATACTTCCCAGTCACCGCTGAAGTTAGTCATAATCAGAGATGTAATTTTGCTGAACGGTTTAATCCCTCCTCCTTTCAAAACAGAATTGTGTATTCTGATATCTCTACAAAATCTCTTTAAAAACCTTTCCATGGGGTTTTCCTTGGAAATTATAGTGAGTTGGTTGTGTATACATGTTGGACTGCATATAGCAAGGTTTGTGACACTTTTCTGCTGTTTTCATTTAAAAAGTTGGTCAATTTCCCAAGGCAGTCTCCTACTGACTTCTCAAAACCTAGCCATTTAGGAGAGCTTCTGACATCACATGCTATTTTGCAGCTGGATACGAAAAATGTCCCCAGATACTGAACTTTAACATAGTAATTTAATCGTAACAGCAACACACTTAGAATAACATTTTGAAGTTATAAAATCAACTCAAAGAAGCAGAAAATTGTGCGCCAGTGCTGCCAGAGCACCCTTAATTGAACCTCGCCATAGCCTGTTACTGTAGCACATTATATTAATTACAAGTTCTCCACCAAAGTAGAAATCACAGCAGGAGACATTCCTACAGGGAAGGAGAGCCCCACACAACTTTCTGCAAAAGCAAAGGTTGGCTTTGGTTGCACTAAGAAACAGCTCCAACCCTCAGACATTGAATCTCACAAAAGGTTAGGTCTCTGACAGAAAGTATGATAATTTAATTGTTTTCACTTGTTTATTACATTAATTTACCAAGCCAATTAAAGACACACTCAAAGCCAAAGCACCTCTAACACCAACGTGCATTGCAAATGAAGCACAAGAAAAAGCAAAGCTTATTTTGCCACTTCAAATTAAAGCTCAGCAACAGATCAAGTAAAACAACCTGCAGACCAAGATTAGATAAAATTTTAATTGCATTAGAGGAATTTTCAGATAAATCCATCAGTCCTGCAGAGTCTTTCACATATTTGGTTGCATTCTTACTGCAGGTGCAAATAAAATTACTTACATGAGCAATTTATTCTTAAGCCTCCTTCAGCATTGCATCATACTCAGCTTTTTCACTGCCAGCCAAATTGACAGAATTTATTACAATGTCCCAAGCACCAGCTTTCTTTCCAGAAAGCACAGTACATGAACTTCCTGCTCCTTTCCCCACGTTCCTGAGCTGCAAGCCAACCCATGTGCATTTTGCCACATCTGCTCACATTGGCATGCATGAAGGGTAGGTCTTTTGCTCTTGCAAAGGATGAGGGAAGATGGGGATTCATGGAAACTGATGGATTTCTATCACCTCTGCCATTACCAGAAGTAGATTTTTATTATTATTACATCCCAAAAGAAAAGATACCAGCTTTTCATGAACAGAAAAAGTGTTTTACATACTTCTCACCCACTTTTCCTCCATTGTATACATCATTTGGTTCCTCAAGTATAGGGCACACAGCTTTACAAGTGAAAGGACACAATGAATAGTCTGTAGCAAGTAACACAAAGCTTGTATGAAGTAGTGTGGCCTTCCATCCTGTGAAGTAAACTATTTTATACATCTGTTATATAAAAGAAAAAGGTGTGATATTAAAAGGTGTCAGCTTTCTCCTGAGGCAACCTATAGGGTTTAGCTGAGACTGCAATTTGAAAACTATGCTTATATAACTAATATTAAACCCAGTGTCACACCTGCCTGTATGCATATTTTAACAGCATTGCCAACATAGAAAGATACTGAAAGCATGCAAGTTAAAAACTGAAGACCAAATAAATGCATCATGAGTCAGTCTGTAGGACACCAGTTCAATAGGCTTCTTCGTTATGTGGGTGCAGAAAGAGTCCATTATTTTATCGTTCTTCTTAGACAGGGAATACTGTAAAGCTAGAATTCCTTCACATATTTTATGGAGTAGAGCAGGAAATTTATCATTTAGAGTTTCTGGAAGAAAAAAAAAGAAAAAAAAAAAGCAAAACCTGCAGTCTCACCACAATGGCTTCAACCACATTTTGGGTATAACAAGGGATGGACATTCCATCCTCTGGGCTCTCTGGGCAACCTGTTGTGGTGCCTGACTTTTTCTTTTTTTTTGCCATTACTTTTAATCCTTTTGTTGATATAAGACAAGAGCAATCTAGCTCTCTTGTTTTCACTCCCAGTGAATCAATAACACTGATTTTACTCAGAAGGGTTTTCAGAGAAGTTTACTGCCTACATTGCTACTCTATACTACAGAGAAATGCAAAAACCTTCCCACAAAACAGAGGACAAACACTTATTTGAAAAAATAACAGTGAATATATTCCAGTAGTCTGAAGGATACTCGTATACAGAAAGCACTTTATATACTGGTTACCATACCAGTAAGAACGAGTAAAACTAATGGATAAACTACAGAGAGAAGGATAACATAAGTAGCATTCTATTTTTCAACCAATGGCAAGAGTACAAAATACCCCTGGAGTCCTCCCACACATTGGGAGGAATCTGCCTGCAGGTACATTAAGACATACTCCCACACATTGAATATTTTAACTAGATTGGGTAAGCTAAAGAAAACACTGTGTAATACTTACACATGGCCTGTACAAACTGAATACTACAGAAGGACTAGACATAAAACCCCATTTAATTACCTAATACAAGTGTTTTCCTACAGGTACCACGACTAAGTTCAGTAGCTATCCAGGTAAGAAAGCTGAAGCATGATGATTTTAGCAGCTTCTGACAAACTACTTGTATCAAAAGAACAGATAAGTCAATTTATTTTTTACTCAAAGATCATTAATAAACCCTGAGCTTTTTTTTTTTTTTGCCCATTTTCAGATCTGAGAGAACATTGCTCCCTGGGTCATACTACCCAAGATTTGTCACTATTCATTTCATTTGGCATCTGCAATAAAAAAAATCTCATAATACTTATTTACACAAAACTGGATTATCAGCAGGATATTTGCTTAAATACAGAGCAAATAGAGCATACAGAAGTTATTCGCTTTAAAAAATAGCCTGATTGTCTGAACTTTTACCTTATACCTGTCATGGAGTGAAAGAACACTTCCTTAAGTCTCAGAGCTGTGACAAGACAGCAAACACTCAGGAAACAGATTGAAAGCCAATCACATAACAAAGACAGAAGGAAAAAATTGGTGAGACAAATTAGTTCTACATGACTAATAGTGGAACGGTATTTTCTATTATATTGGAACATTATTTTCTATTGCTGATGATGAAACCAGAAGCCAAGACATTGTGTGGTGTGTTATAGAACATTCTACCTTTACCTTAGAACAGTCCAACAGATTAGGTTGGATAAGTAACTAGACAGAAACTTGGATCAGGTATGAATATAAGGCATTAGCACAGGCTGCCCAGGCAGGTGGTGCAACCACCATCCCTGAGGTGTTAAAGAACTGTGGAGATGTGGCACTGAGGGACATGGTTAGTTGGTACAGTGGGGGCAAATTGGAGTTGGATTGAATGATCTTAGAAGTCCTTTCCAACCTTAATTATTCCATGATTCTAACTCCCAATGGAACCATAGATGGAATCTTCAGCATGTCAAAGGTGAAAATAATTACACGCACAAGACAACTGCATATCTTTAACACCTGTTTCCAGCGGTAAGATGTCATTTTGAAGTGTTCAGAAAGTTGCTGTACTAGAGACCCAGGTCTCACATTCCAGTGGATTTTTTCCCCCATTGAATCCATTCAGTTTGTACCTGACAGTCATTGCAATTGCACAGTATGAAATGCTCTGAGCAAGTCAGAGTCTGAGTGCCTCAGACAAGTGACAACGTCTGCAATTCATTTGTTAGTGCCCCACAAAGCAGGCAACAGAACAGAAACAATTACCACGCTGCTGATGAACTGATCTCACAAGGCTGTTCTTTCTCCTGATGTCCACTTCCATTAGCAAAACTATATTCAATCTTAAGGTGCTTAAGATGATTTTAAGCTGCTCATATAGTGGTGTTATTATTTTCTAAGGGTCTCAATCATTGTACAGGGTGAGCCCATGCTGAGGGAGTTGGCCCTGCTCTGCTGCAGTGTGATGGCTGATGGGGGTTGCTACAGCGCACATTCTGAATGCCTGTTTTTCCCCTTGCTACTGAGAGACAGAAGTGCCAGTGTTTCCACTCGCCACATTCAGGCCCGGCCCCACCACACTTGCAGCAGCTTGCTGTCCAGACAGCACCCCACAGGCACTTCCCAAGGAAGTCCTCCTTTTTTGTGGTCTCTGCTCAGCTGTCCCCAGTTTCTGTGTTACTTCTCAGACTTCAGTCTGCCTTTGGCCAAACAGAAACAATGGTGGGAAAATACAATATAGCAAAAGGCTGCATCCGCCACTGAAACATCTAGGGAAAGTCTGGTTGAGTGGTATTTGGAGTCACCTCAGCTAACACTGCCATGGGACATGATTTCCTCACACACAGGAAACCTTGTGTATATAGCTACCTTTTCCCTCCTTTATTTCAAAGTGACAGAGCCAGAAGTACTGTCAGCACACACTTAGTCCAACCTTGCTCACAGCAAAAGACAAAGAACTTCTGCCAGGATTAGAAGGCACTTATTGCTCCCGTACAGTGATAAATGCTTTGGAAGTTCCACAAAAGGGAAACCTCTTCTTGGAATAGCAACAGATTTCTATATCTCTGAATTAATATTGTTTTACTAAAGCAATTTCCATGTTAAGTATGCATTAAGGATAATCCCCTTATTATCTAAAGAGGTGCCAATAGAAGTACAAACAAACTATTTTCCATACTGCATTTATTGAAACATCGTTCTCCCCTTTTTTGGTGCAATCTTCACTGATGTTTCAATAACCTAAGTAATTTTATGTTGTCACTAGTTTGTTCCTTATTATTCATTCCACACTCAGTCTACATATTACAGCAGTAGATCACAAACATCAGCTCTGATGAGAGGTTTGAAATAGAAATGGGAAGGTGATGAAAAAGAGAAATGATTGAAGTAGAAATGCATCTCCCAGTAGAAAGGATAAAAACATCAGTTAAAAAACGATGTGTGGATTTTATGTTACAACAATCATTCTCTGGCTTTAACAAAAAGCAACATTAAGTCGTATGACTTCTTTTCCCCACCATCTCACTTCTATGCTTTAAGCCAAGGTAGTCAGAACTAGAGAAGACTGAAGAGAGGCAATTATTTAGTTTTACAGTACTACATGGCCACTGGGAAATTCAACTCCATCTTTTCAAGTACAAAGCTCATCAGGGAAGAACAAAGCTCCAAACACCCATCTGCAAATACATATGGGTGGGTATTCTAGCATTACATATTCTACACACAATGCTAAGATGGTCCACAGAGTCAAAAATCTGTACAAGAGCAAGCTCCCCTACATTACCAGAAAAAAAAAAAACCACCAATCTTCACACTTGCATAAGACTTCAAGTGTTGATTGCAACAGCCAAGCACTTCAAAGCAAGCTGTTTTATAGCACCCTGCTAACACATGCAGCTTTTAAAAACACATTCTAAAAGCCTCTTTTAATTTGTGGGTGTCTCTAAAGTGGGGATAAAATTTTTTTGTCTTTACAAAGAAGAAACGTAAGGGTAAGATGCAAGTTGATCCACACTTGAGGCGCTTGCTGCTGATGCACTTGGATGTTGTGGATGAGGAGTAGCATAAAGAACTTTCAGAAGTATTTACTAATTGAAAACTATCAGCTGGACAAATGGTTTCTGCCACATCTCAAACCAGCTAGTTCTGGTGGGTTTCTGTCCTTATTGACAGTCCTAGCCCTTCTGCTAACACTAATGTGACGCAAGCCCTGCAATCCCACAAACTCTTGATTCTGAGCAGAAATGCCTAAGTCAAACTCAGGAGCTGCTGAAGCAATACTTGTGCTCCCTTATCTCTTCACTCTCCCTGAAAACAGCTCTGAAAGTGGTACTAAAGGTGATACATGGTGCTGCCTGAAGCTCCAGAGAAGCAGAGGACATGCCAGTATGCTGCTACTGCATGCTTGTTTGCAAATAGTGACAAGTCAAACAGATGGTGCTACAGTTCAAATGCAGTCTCAAAGCCATCTGCTGTTGCTGGACACGTTTCCATTCGCACATGCAAGTACGTGCCTACAGCACACAAATTAGTGCAACACACCACAGACATATCAAACATCTTAAGGGCAAACAAAGGAACTAGTAGGAGTGGAGGTAGGGTGCCCTTCAGAGTCCACTAGTAAGCAAGATTACAAAACTTCATTATCCGCTACAGATTCAGTCATAACTCATTACGATGCTGCCATAGCAAAGCATGAAATCAGACTGATGAGTCCCTGTGCAAAGTAAAACCAAGTAACCACAACTCAGCCCTGGGCAGGGGAACTTGCACCACATTCTTTCCCAGTCCCAAAGACATTGTGGCCCACCTCAAATTTCTAGGACAGTTCAGTGAGACTAGGAGCAAGTTTTTCCCACACAGAGGGTGGTGACACACTGGAACAGGTTGCACAAGGAGGTTGTGGATGCCCCATCCCTGGAAGCATTCAAGGCCAGGATGGATGAGGCTCCGGGCAGCCTGGTCTAATGGCTGGCAACCCTGGCCATGGAAGGGGGGTTGAAACTAGATGACCATTTTGGTCCTTTTCAGCCCACGCCATTCTGCGATTGTGAGATTCTGTGAGATAAGAATTTATTCTGTTAAACAAGTGAAAATAAACTGTACAGGATAGCTCAGTAATACAACTACAGCAGCTACTGGGTTCTGCTCATGAAGATGAAGTCTGCTATGTTTCCAGAAAGCAGAAAAGTGACTTTCAGTCAAACCATAATAAAATACTATTAACTCCACCTAATACACAAACAAGCTTAATGACAACTAAGCAATATTGCTGTCCTTAGCAGAAGTTGAATATTAAAAGTGATACAGAAAAAGTCCTATTAACCAATAAAAAAATTAAAATAGAAACAATAAAAGCAACCACTCAACAAGTAGAAATATTTAGGTTTTTTTTTTTTTCAGACAACAGTTAAGTCTTCGCCAATACGTAAAGTAATGAAAAGAAACAACAGGTAAAAGACTTGCCATGATTGAAACCATAGTATTGTACTCACAGCAAGATGTGAGTCATGTCAAGAAAGGGATGAACTCATCTCTTATGGCACTGCATTTTGCCATCCAAGCACGTGTCACTCAGGCACACTGCATCAGACAAGATCCCAGCACAACAACACAACAGTGTCCTCATTTATCCTGGCTGGGAAAACCCATGCCTTCTCAACTCATCACAAGTGAGTCATCTGCTGCAAATCAAAGATCTGATTCTTTGTACCTTCAGAACTCCAGCATTGTCACTTCAAGAGAACAGAAGCCTAGCTGTGACTTAAACAGGGATTATTATCTTAAGGTCAGTCAGCATTCTCATGCAATTATGAGCTCTGTGGCCATTGCCTCACCACTTCCCAGCCCCAAAAGAGCCACAGCCAAAAAAGGCACAATCCTACATGGTGTGGGATGGCTCCAACGTTTAATTTGCTTTTTTGAAACATCAGCAAGCTCCACCCTTGTGGTCAGTCATTGGCAAAAAGGAGGTTGTGAGGACACAGGGGATACCTTGCCCTGCCAGCAGCATTGATGGCAATGCATACTACTCTCACCAGAAGTTGAGTACAGCCACCTCCTGCAGGCTCTGGAGCATTGATTTCAGGCATATTGGCCTCTGAGCACATACCGCAAAAGCAGTCTTCCAACAAGAAAGTACACGACTTCAAGATTGGGACTGGCCACTGCATGTCACAATTCTTTAAAAAACACTAAAGCAAACAAGTTTCTCTTAACTGTGAAACTGGAGAAACCCCTTCAAAAATTAACAAGAGGCAACAGAAGCAGAGAGACTTGCCTTTTCATGTTCTTTAGGAAGAAAAGAAAAAGCTTAAATTAACAGATCTGAGCTTGGCACTGGCACAGATTCGGTCAAGTGGCATTTCTGTGCAGTTTCCAGAATTCACACATCCTGGGAAATTTGGCAGACCTCCTGCTAAAACAAGCCTTGCTTTCCAGTTGCTTGTCACCCACAAGACACAACAGAGCACAATGCATCCTCACACCACACAGGAACAAGCTGAGACCGGGAGAAACCTGGCCACAGCAAGCTTACCAAGGGAGCAGATAAAAGAAAGTTATGATCTGCAGACCGTAAACCATAGGAGGCACCTTTACAAGCATGCCTCATCTCAGGCTTGCTCCAAACTTCACTGTGATCAGTAAGCCCTTGAAGTGGATCCCAGCCAATTCATACAGGGGGGGAAAAAAGTAAATCCCTTCAAAGAGAAGAATAGTCAAACAAGACAAAAGAAGTGGAGGTTGCAGCTAAGTGAGTGCAGTCAGAGGTAACACATGAAAGGCTGCACTTAAGATACAAGTTCACTGAAGCATCTGTAAGTGTCACTGCTCCTTATACTGTACAAGCAAGCATTTTTCTTGTTTTTATTATTTCTCAGCTGAGGGCAGGTATCCCCTGAACAGATCTCCAATTTAATATCTGCTCTGCTCTGTTCAATAATAAATACCAACTTCAAAAGGAAACAATGAGAAATTTATAATTCCTTTCAGCAGCATAACGCAGTAATTTTTGCTCATCCTCACTGCAAGTGAACCTCACCTCCTTCAAAGAAAGGGGTACACTTTCCTCAAGACAGATTCTTAACAGCAGAAAACAGGATTACCGTTAGCTTCTGCTTTGCACAAACCAAACCTTAACACTAACCTGACTGTAGATCTACTTAATTCCAGATAGCAAGCTTCCAAGGATTTGTGTTTTAAGGAATGTGACAACAGCAGTTGTCAGGGTGCCAAGTGACTTCATACTTCCCCTGCCTATCTATACTAGTAGTGCCATGCTCACCCCCACATTTTGAGAGCATTAGGAGAAGGTGGATAGCTACTATCTCCTGAACCCCATCCATGCACAATTATGCCAAGAGCAGAACTCTGACATATATAAGGCATTACCAAGATGAGGGTACATATGCAAGACGTACCCTCCCTATGACACTCCTTCTGCTGCATAAGCATGCCAGCTTCAAGGTTAGTAAACTCCTTTAAGATCAGTGAAGCCCTTGAACGGTACTCCAGCCAATACTGCAGAGAAGTCTCTCACATAATAGAAAAGCTTACATAAAATATTAACCGTTGGTTATCCAACTTCCTAACTGTTAAGCCTTACAGCGGACATCTGAGAATGGAACAACACAGTTAAACCAACTTTTGCTAAGTCATTTCAGTTATGTCCTATACTGAACAATTCACAAAGATTAATTTTCATCAGAATAAGATACAACCCCTGTGAGAAAAAAAAAAAATCACTGGACAAACACCCTCAGGTGTCAACATTTTTGCCTTCCCAAACCATTTAAGAAATGATTAAAATCAACAAAACAATAGAAACTTGTTGTTGCAGGAACATGAACTATGTGACTGTTACCTTCCTGAATACATTCCTTTTGTCATTGTTCCCTTTACAAATACCTGGAATTGCCAAAATCATCCAATCCACCTTTCCCTGGCAGTAAGCAAGGTATGAACCCTTCCCTAAGATGACCCTTCTTCCTCCTTCACTGATCATGGTTCAGCTGAGATTTCAGCATGGAATCAGCTGTATTTGAGGAAGAATCCACACTAGCCCTTGGGGACTCCTCAGTACCTAAGCACCTCTGGCACTTATCCATCCTTGCATGTTCATCCCCAGTACTTGAGCTGTGCTTACTGCTTTCTGCAATAAATTCAAAGAAACAATCTCACCTCCAACTTCTAGCTCTTGCCCACCTCGCATCTTCTGTGTAGAGGCAAGAATTTCCTAAAGTGGTACATCTGACCTTAGAATTCACCTCTTCTTCACTTCTTTTCCTTAGCCACCACCAACTTCTCTCTATTGTTTTGAATGCAATGTCATACAAATGCCCAGATCAAGAGGTCCTTTTTGACTAGGGAGCTACACTGCTGCCAGATGTGGGAAAAGGAAACGTAAGCATTTATCTGTCTGGTCAGAAGGCAACCACTGGGAAGATTCTTATCAGATGGAAAAAGAGGGGTTCTACAGGAAAGCCCATTACAGCTTCAGCTGTGGAGCTACTACATTTTCATCTTCCACACTCCAGAAACCAACTGTTTTCACCAAGTAGCATTTCAGACTCAGGGTCAGTAGATTTAGAATCACTTATCACTATGTCTTATCCTCCAACTGCGTGTCAGACATGTTATGACACCAACAAATTCAAGTCAGACAGAAATACATTTGGTAGCCCTGCCTAACAACTGCTGCATTCCTCAAAAGCTTAGGAGGGTTGTTTTTTTTTTTTTTTTTTTTTTTGTTTGTTTGTTTTGTTTTTAAACAGGAAAAAAAACCTGAAAAGACCTGAAAGCAGACAGCTTTCTCCAGGTTTACAATTCAGGTCAAGTACTTTTCTCAGTGACTGCCTGAGACATCTGAAGAGCAAACAAAAAGCACGGGGCATTTAAAGGTGAGAGTACTTTGACACCAAACAGATAAAGCAGTAGTAAACCAAACCCTAGCTCAGTCTGAACAAATAAATGCCTGAGATAGCTCAATCTCAGATACATTTTTCTGTCAGTGCTACTAAGCATTCTTCCCAGCTCTCAGTATCTATAGGCTCCCTCCTACTTCTAGCATAGAACAGTTCAAGTTCACTCTCTCTGTGCCTATGATCCCATCACTGAAGAACTGCCATGTCATGTGAAGCATTCAACACACAGTAAGGGACAGGGAGTTCAAAAAGAGTACTGTCAACAATCAGCAGGAAGGTTAGCATTTGTTCTCTACAGTCATCAGCTAGTTTTTTGGGTTTTGTTTTTGTTTTTGTTTTTTAAAACTTATCACAACCGCTGGCCCATGGTCAGACTAGAAAACCAAGCCTGAGCTGAGGCTTTTCCTAAATTACTGAGTAATTTTCACAGTTCAGGACTTAAACAGATAAGTCCAGTGACTGAAAATGCACTTACAGCTGTCTGCATCCTGGCAAGCTGAAGTCACTGCTTTCCCTCACTAGGGCTGTACACCAGTAGTAACTGGCTGGCAGCCAACTGCCTCCTGAGATGGAAGCTGACAGACAAAACATGGAATGACATCAACTGCCAACAGCCATTGACCTCTACCACCAAGTCTGGGGGCTGAAGCAACAACTCCAACAGCAAGAAAAGGAAGGCAAGTGATGAGTCCATTCTGCAGTGCAATTAGTAGAATGCAAAATCTTGACAGATTGTTATCTATCCTGCATGGAAAAATCAGAAATCAAGATATTTTAAGAGTGCAATGCAGCCATTCAAAAATGTGCAGCCTGAGTGTCGGCAAGCGCCAGCATTCAAGCTTCTCCAGCTTTGTAATATTATTGACACCCCAGATGACTATCAGTTATTGCACAGATGTCAGCACTGGGCAATTGCTGTCACATGCCAGTGACAGATCAAAGTGCTAATCCTCTGTTAACTGACATCTTCTGCATTAAGCCTCCTTGAATGAAGTTCAAAGGTATGCGAGGATGAAATCTTACTAACAAAGATGAAATCTGACAAATTTAACTATTTTGCTGCTCTTGAACAGTTTTTCCCAGAGAGCAAATTTTTGGTGCAATTATATTTGTTCAAACATTACTTCTAACTATCTGGCCACTGCTGAAAAGCAGCAGGACTGAAATTTGCTGAATATTCTAGCTTGCTCCTTGATCACGGAAGAAGTTTAACCTGTTGTAGCCTGTAGTTTTTCCTGCTAAACAACAAGTTTGCACTTCAGTCATTTCTGACAATGAAGACATCATGTTCCTTTTCTCTGAGTGTTTTAAACTTCACAAAACATCCAGCAGGTCGTGCACTTCTAGGAGATGGGTTGGAATAGAACTCATCCCTGTGCAATTATAACTCAAGTAAGTTTCCATTGCTTGATGCAGCCATAAAGAGTAAGCTCTTTTACTCAGAAATAGCTTCACAAATGGAAAACGCAAGTAGGCAAGCTCAAGTAACAATACACCAACAACACAGATGAGTACATTTTTGACTTAATTTACATAGTGAGGGGCTACGGGCAGCCTGATCCAGTGGGATTTGTTCCTGCTCATGTCAGGAAGTTGGAATGAGATCTTTAACATCCCTTTCAACTCACACCATGCTGTGATTCTGTAAATGAAAAAGGTGCAATCTAAGTTGTTTCTGGAACACAGAGCTTCCCATTTTGACACATGCTTGGAATTACTAAGAGAAGACATCACTGTTGAAAGGACAGAAGTTGAGAACAAAATAACCTCAAGTGTAGCCACAGGGATCGGGACCTGTCTCTCCAAATTTCATCTCAAGTCTCAAGACTCCACATCTGAAGAAACAGCATGAGAACTCTATGGCACTATTCGCTGTTTCTCACTTCTTTAAAAAAAATAAAATAGCAGCAATGATACAGCAACCTTCCAGCTCTTTACAGAAATGGAAATTGATTGCATCACCTGACTGCTCTGGTGGGAGCAGATGTATCATTCTGATGGGAAATCCATGAATTCACACCTGCATTCTCAAACATTTAAAGCTCCTAGAAATAACCTTGTGCTGTATGAGAGAGGAAAAAAAAGCCCAAATATTTGTTGGGGTGTCTTGACTGCTAAAGTAAAATAGTATTCAGTATCTTCTGGACTCACTGCAGATATGTACATAAAAGCAAAGGGCATGTATAGTTACAAAACTATAGTTTGCAGTCAAGTTTGCATGAGAACTGCAGATATTACAAACTGGTGCATTTTTGTTTTACTATAGAACATAAGTTAATATCAACACAGAATCACTGCTAAAAAGTTGCTCTTAGCTACATGAGATCAAATCACAATGGTATTGCAGATGTCTCAGTCAAGAAGAACAAACCAAAGTCTACAGAAGAACAGATTGTTAGCCATGGCCTCATTTTGACATCAATTATATTACTTTTAGCTAAGAGCTTCTTTCTACCACATTTTATGAACTGACTGCAGAAGACATGTTTTATTAGGTCTCCACTGCAGATCTATTTCTGTAAGCATTTTCAGTTCAGTACGTAAGCATAACAAAGGCTTAAGTTTAGCTCCTTGAGCATCAATTTTAAGAAAAACTGTATTTATTCTCAATCTTATGATTTCTTGAAATTTTGTGAAAGTCTTGTTTTTAATAGAAAATCTACTTCCTTTCTAAGGAAGTTTGCTACTGATACGGGAAGTACTTCAGTGCTATTCTATAATCTGTTCCAGAAAACCATAATATTTAGTTTGGCTCAAATCTTCAGAAAAGATGACTTGAACCAAGACTACGCTGGAATCCCTCCTCATGAAAAGCTCTTGAGGAATGGTTGCCCAGCACATGAGTTAAAAAAGCCAACATCCCCACAGCAAAAAACTTTATAGAGACGCTCGGATGCAGTTACATGCAATCTGTGCCTGTGGAATGCCTACTGCTCCGGGCCTTAATAGCCTTGGCCTTGCCTTCTTTCCTAAGATCTGCCTTCTCACCATGACTGGACACAGTATCTACTGCAAACCTTTTACCACTTGCAACACCTTTCAGGAGCAAGCTCAAGTTAAGTTAAGGATCTCTTCTTCATAAAGTTCTCTATTATCCCACCCCATCTTTGAAAGACCTAGAAGCAATTGCTGCCAATTCTCTTCATTTAAGCCACAGGAGCCATGTTCTACTGCTGTTACCCAACAGTGCACAAAGGAATCAGATAACAAAGGTATAGACTGTCTGTTAAGTAATGCAGCTTTTCAATACTCTACTTTGCAAAGTTGTTACACTAACAAATGAAGTTTAATGAAAGGACCCACCTGTCTATGAAGAGTAAAAAGAACAGTCACACATGCAACAACTTCACAACACAGCTATGCTACATAATGCACCATAGATACTAAAAACAGGATTATTCTTTTTCATGCAGCTAAACATAGATTGTCCAATTTCCTTTTTTTTTTTTTTTCCCCTTCAAAGGTTACACTCAAGTTTCGTACACAGCTTGATCCTCAGCTGTTCACTGCTATCACTTAGATTGCATTCAGATTAATGGGCATTAAATATTCACGTTTCTGAGACCATGACCACCAAACTGAGAACTTTTACAGCTATGTTCATGTATACTCATTTGCACTCCACATCCTGCTGAGCAGATGAAATATTTCCATCTCCTGTAATTCATGGATTTCTTGATTCTATGCTTAAAAGAAACCAATCTGACCGTGCCAGCCTACCTCCCATGTTACACCTATCAGGAAGACGCAAAGCATCTGCTTTTGTGTTTTGTGCAAGAATGAAACTACTGATTGCTCTCACTGACTGATTAATTCTCTGATATTCAGTCTCAAGCAAAGAACAAAGCCACATTGCATACTGTGAATTATCTGACCCTGCTGGGACCAAAAGAAAATGCTGACTTCAAAGCTTAACAAGTGTAAAGTCTCAGTTAAATAATGCTATTTGCTGTAAAAACATCATGCTACTTTTTAATTTATACAATTAGCCCAGGAAAAACTGGGAGGCAAAGTCATGCGAAACAAAAAAGGAAATGCAAGTTACACCACTGAAGCATTCACAACTTACAAAACTAATTGCTTCTTCACAAGATGGCTCTTTCTATAGACGCTTTCCACTTCTTCCTGTCCAACTGTTTCTCTTTGACACTGCCCACAAGCTTGCCTTAGATACGCGTTCACTGTGAGAAAATAAGTTCATGATGTAAACAGACACTTATATACTCACTCAGAATTACTTAAGGAGGATAAATGCCAGGAGAGAAATAGACTGCCTTGGAACAAATGGCAATTGTCAGACCACAATCAGGGTAGTATTACACAGACAACTGCAGCTGATTTTTAGAAGGCAAATGCAGTTCTATTTCGCTACTTCAATCATCCACAACCATCTCTTTATACTTCAGCTTTCAGTGCATTTCCTTGCCATTGTCTTCACATGACAAGATCACCACTTAAATTAGATGCCCTATTGCTATTTCCTCCTTTTTTGAGAAGTGCAACCATCCATTCTATATCTGGTTGTAATTTGCCTAAACAGCAGTTACCCACAGAGTTCTATCAGAATCACAGAATCGTCGGGGTTGGAAGAGACCTCCAGAGATCGAGTCCAACCCCCCGGCCAAAGCAGGTTCCCTACACCACGTCACACAAGTCAGCATATGCAATCACAGCAATACACTCTCGCTAAAGTACCTTGATGCTGAGATACTCAGCGCAGCATCAGAATTTAACAGGATTTATTTTTTGTTAGGATAAAAGATGACACACTTCCATAGTTTTGTGTATATATATTTGATGCTACTACTAGGCACTAAAACAGTGTAACTTCACAGACTTAACAGATAAAGCACACCATCCACAATGTACAACAGTTGCTGTACTGCAACATGAAGACTCCCTGGAGAATATTCACAAGTTAGATTGGCTTATGTAAGTGTACACAATCACAAAATTTAACTATTAGAAAAACATCCTGTACAGCTATAGCTCTGAGAAAGAATTCAGTTTGAGATACTACCTGGCTTCCAAACATAAAGTAATTCATCATGCCCACCCCAGCTTTGCCAGTGCATGCTAACTGCATGACAAGGGAGAAAAGCAGGATCTTTCCTTCAGGCTGATCAGAGGATGCACTGTATTTTTTGGTAGGGTCAGTCCATATACACAGTGCTTACCACTGGGCAATGCAGTGCTGCTGAAGGAAGACTTCTCTTTGTTCATTCTGAAGTTTCTTGAAAACAGAAACATTTTATCATAAGGAAAACAGTTGTGGAGTAAAGCCAAACTTTTTCCTTGACTTAAAAACCACATTTATCAGCATCTTTGATGCAGGTGCTGTTCTATCCCCTATTGCTAACAAGTACAGTTTTGGGTCACTCATGAGCCCAAGCATATGATCAGAGACTACTGCAAGTGATTCAGTTACCAAGCTCCTACTCCAGATGCTCCATCAGCACTTCCCACATTGATAAGGTTCCCATGTTACAAAGGCTGCTCCAAAAGTAGCGCTTCCTATTTGTTTTTGTGAAGACTACAACAGATGCAAAGATAACACTATTTGATAGAACAATTCAGCTACAAAACATGATTTTTCAGAGCTACCACCGTTAGCTACACATTTTCACTGGTGATAAAAAAAAAAAGCCTGCATGCTGCGTGCAAGTAAAAGTCTGCACCAGCAGAGATGACCCACCAACACTCTCCTTCATCAGACACTTCAGGACATAGCTTAGGGCGTTTTTCAGGATCAGCTGCAGATTTTACAACAGAGGAAATCTCCCAGTGCCTTCTAAATAGGAAGGCAGAAATGCAAAGCAGTCTTCTCTACTGACTTAACTGTAGCATCAAGTGTAATTAGGTTGTATACAGAGACTTCTGCTTTAGCAGGAAACTGACTGTGAAGCTGTGAGGAAGACAAAATTTGGCAAACAAGCTGAACACAGGTAAAACCACATTACATCCTTATGGTTATCTAAACTGCATACCCCAACATGTCTCTCAAGGCCACGGTACTCCAGATATTCCTAGCACCTGCTCAAAGCAGAGTGCGATTCCTTCCCACACAGATAGGTTTTACTCACTTTTACAGGGGATGTCGAGTGCTTTAATCTCTTCCATGTACAAGAAGTGACAGGCTCTTCCTATTGCTATTAATATATACTCATGACTTTACTGGGCCATTAAAATTGATAGGGAAAAGAAACCGCAAGCTGGCAGGTCTCTGCTGACCTTGACTCAAAAAAGGAAGCACCCCAGCTTTGCAGCTGTGATCACAGAAACCAAACAGCTGCGCCCACTCTGCCCTTCTCATGGTAACTGAAAAGCACAGGGTGAAAGCAAAGGTTTTAACACATTTGGACAGCTTCTCTCAAACTTACATTCCAAATCATCACTTGACTGCGCCTGAACTTCCCCTCCTAAGAAAGGGACAAGAAGGTTGAAAGGCAAGTCACATGAGATGAGAAAGGAGTCATAGCTTTGATAGATATACTTTCTCTTTAGTCAGAAACAGATAGACGTAGGTTTAGTCACTTCAGGGGAAAAGAGCAAGCAGTGTTCATTCATTTCACACACACAGAAATTACAGTAATCTATGCTTATGATGTGACCCTTCCAGACAAAACTTGAAGTACTGTTACTGGCTTCCCACTTAAATAATTTTTCAGATATAAAAAGGTAACAAACCTAAGTTTTGTAAATAAGAATTACCTATGATTATCTCAAACCTACTCTAATTTTGTAATGCTAGTTGCTTAAGTTAACAAATCAGTAAAATTACATTGCCCAGTGAGAAATGAGCCAGCTTTGTAATACTGGATCATGTCAAGAAAACACAGTCAACCTGAACACTAAATTCCAACACAAGAGCAGATCAAGAGGGTCAATCCTCACATGGTTTTGGGTAGTCCACAACATGCTTAGGAAGACTCCATGCCAGTGCTGCTATCAGTGGCAAACAGGCTAGAGTCAGCATCCTGAGACAGCACTTTCCACCACATGCTATTTACCAGGGCTGTTCCAGGGGATGTAAGGCTCTGCATAAACAGCTGCCATTTGGTTCCTGGTTGCTTCTCCATTCCGGGTGCTTTCATCCAAAAGACCAGGTCCTCACCACATTACACAGCCTCAGAAGATGAGGTGCATACCGAGCTAGGATGCACCCCAGAACTTCACAAGGCTGGCCAGCATTATCCTGCTCGCAAAACATCAGCACAAAATTAGACTCCAGGCAAATAGTGTCCAACAAGAGGACTGCCTAGGCCTCTGGCTCCCAAACTTTGTCTGTGCAGCAATCACAAAAACTTAAGGCTACTATCATCATCACACTTTGCTGATGCTCTAAAGCAGCAGCTCTCCCACTTTCGGTTTTAATTCACAGTGGGCACAGGAATTAATGAGGATTTCACAGGCACATGGCCACCAGCCACAGATTGAGAACTACTGCCCATGCATGGAAGTGCACACATTTTAAAGGACCAAGCAGTACATGCCTCTGGTCTAAGTCACAAGTCTCAGACCTCCATAGAGCAGTCAGTTAGCTGAAATCCCTGCACAGGTAAGTTCAAGGTACATCAATTTCTCCACAAGCCTGTGAGAGTAAACTGTATGCAGAATCTACAGGTCTGTTAATTAGTAGTGAAAACAAAACAGAAAGGAGAAGCTGATCCTAATCTACAAGAGAGTTAATCTTGTGGGGCAGAAGATTAAAACCTAGCCAGGAACCACGATAGCTTGTTAAAAATCAAATACACTGTCTAATGCTTGCTCCTTAAGTCATCCTGTTCCATAATGACTAGAGATAACCTGACCAGTAAATCAGAGACAAACAGCACATAATTGAGAACCAGTCCAGTTCAGATTATGGAATATGCTATTTATTTTCACAAGAGGTTAAACTCCATAATTCACTTAACATTTCACCACTGCCTTGAAATATCATCTTTCTACTAGTGAAAATGAATTGCCTAGCAGCTGTGTTATATATTTTACCTAACTGTATATTTAGACCCATCATGTGTGCAGTCTATCAGATTTGTAGCCATTTTAAGGAACAGAGACAGTTGCTATTCAACCACATGCAGGCAAGTTGAGAAAACATCATAGTAAATAGCATTTGGGTAAGCAGAAGAGTAGTAGAGGTGAATGAAAATTTTCTTATTACAAATTCATTAGTACCAACCCAGTAAATATTATCACTTGTCTGAATTTATTCATCCAACCTGTAGCTGCAAAACTCTAATGCTCAGAATCAGTTTGCCTTTATCTCCTCCATCCACTACAGACAGTGCAAGTGTTGAATGTACACTGAATCATTCTGTACAGCCTCAGCTCCAGCACAGCCTATTGCAGCCCTAGACATAAGGCTACATGATTATTAAACCAGTAGTATGCATCATGGAAGGGACATGAGAAGGAACATCTTTGTCTTTTCTGGGGCTCCCATTCCATGACAGGGACACAACTCTGTCCTACTTTCCTCAGCTGGATACTAACTGTGGAACACACTGAAGAGATAACATCAGTTTCTCAAGCTACAGACACTGAGATAATGTTTGCTAACAAAACAAAGTGTGAAACCTGAAGTAAGCAATCCTTATCTTCATTACATTTGCCCTCAGCTCTACCTGTTATCTATTACTCCATGACCCAAGGGAAGTCTGTATTCCAATGAACAGAGAAGGTACTCCCTTTCTGACATTGTACAATTACCTGGAATTAAGACCGCCCCCTAAACCAAAGGCTGCTCAGGCCATAGCCATGAATAAGAGTGTGGTATGCATCTCCCATCTTCCTTGGACAAGGAACAGCTGGAAAGATTTTGCTGAAAATGAGCTCCTGTTTCAGGCTAGATTTGGCTGATTTTATATATTGCTACCTCAAAGATCTCCTTGCAAGGCAGGACTTCTCAGATCTGACACTGCTCTTATCAAGTTCTCACACCTGAGGCAGGAGGTAAGGAAAGATATTTATGTCATCTGGAAGGACGAGTCCTTAGGAAAAAAATTACATGAGCTAAAACACAGCCCTGAGAATTATTGAGCACCAGCAACTCTCATTTCTATATGTACCGTTTATTGCACACAGGAGCCATAAGAACTACTCTCTTGCTGACTATGAAGTTACTGCACATGTGATTTATAAAACAGCATATCCTGAAAGAAAAGACATTTCTCTTACCATTCCCATAGCATTAGGGATCTACCTGATGTTCACATAGCAACAGAACTGAGAAATAGGAACAGAACCTGAAGCAAAGCCTGAGAACCAGCATCTTGCAGCTGCATAGCTAGGAAAGGTACACATACCCACAGGCACACAAGCTCACTTCCCCTGCTGCTCTTTCTCCTACCAAGACTTCATGACACAGAACTGCTTTTCACTAATTTAATTGCTGTGTAGAAAGGAAAATCACTCCCAAAAGCTAGCCATCTCAAGTAAGAGGAGGAAAACCACAATGACTAATTGGCTGAACTGCATTTATTCTGGTAGGTCAGCTAGCTGTAAAAGATGAAAAGGCAATTTTCAAGCCATCAGAGCGCAAGTTCTGATAACAAGGGAAGCATTCTTCAGAACATTTTTATTACTCACAAGTTAAAAGGAATGACTAGAACAGACCCAGAAAATGATTCACACTCAGAAACATACTCTGAGACAAAAGAAATA
Source organism: Meleagris gallopavo (assembly GCF_905368555.1). Lineage (NCBI taxonomy): Eukaryota > Metazoa > Chordata > Aves > Galliformes > Phasianidae > Meleagris > Meleagris gallopavo. The sequence goes on from NC_139407.1 coordinate 26,179,335, forward strand.
TAACCGTCCCATTAACTCTATTTTGACACGCATAAACTAGTTTTTTTTCTTGTAGTTTGAAGTGCCAACACTAATGAAACAACACATGACAGTAATTCTGTTACCACCAACACAAGCACATCTTCCACTCGTGATCACATCCGTAGCTCATTTGGAAAACCCACAGAAGAGCACAAGCAGTTGAGGGCTATTTGAATAGCATCCCCAAAGCTGGAGCATGACTAGTTCTCAGATGAACTATTAAACTCTTGGGAGCACACAGCTGAACCTATTGTGGCAATGGGGATAGCACTATGAACAACATCTATCCTGTCCACCAGTCTGTAATAATTTAAGTACATAAAACCCAGTGTTGTCTCCCTCCAGAGTTGAGCAAGAATAGCAGTGCTTGCCTAGATATAAAACATCTCACACATCCTAGAAAGAGCACAACCCTCTGGTGCCTCTTAGCTGCAGGAAATTGGATGGCTAGCTCTCCTTACAGTGCAACAGGTAATACTGTGCCTTGCTCCCTAACCACTGCACAGGACACACTAAGATGGTCTGCAACAATACAATTCTGATTAGCCTCCCTGCTAAGCAAAAAATTCCACCCTAACTCAAGTGGATCAGCATTAGCTCCCCAAGTTTGTCAAGTAAAACAGCAGGACCTGCGTCCATGTCCTTTCTTGTGCAAGGCTGGTGCATTAAGGGGGTTTGGACAAAGCTGTATTTTCCCTCTGAAAATTGTGAGACCTATTTGCCTGGACACGCAAGGGCTTCATGCAGCTCCTCATCACAGCTTCCAGCCACTGCTTCCAAGTCATCTCAAACCCAGTGAGCCTGAAAAATCCAAACCCCTAAGGGATCCTAAACTTGTACATAAATCTCAGCTGTATTCCGTAATTTTTTTTCTTGTCTAAACAGATCTTAGAAGTACACTGCTACTTATTCTTTTCTGAAGAGGAACCAATAGAAGAGACAAGAATAATTCCTGCCTCCAGGTATTGGAACAAGATATTCATGCTGAGCCTCCTCTCAAGCCTTCCTCAGAAAAATGTTAAGCCCAGAAGGTGCTATCAGGGACCAGCATAATTCAACAGTTCTCCCTCCACTGCTAGAGAGATTCCTGAAGGGCATTTTCCATCTAACAAATAAATTTCAGTCTGGAGAAGAGGAGGCTCAGGGGAGACCTTATTGCTCTCTATAACTACCTGAAGGAAGGTTGTAGTGAGCTGAGGGTCAGCCTCTTCTCTCTTGTAACTGGTGATAGAGCTAGAGGTAATGGCTTCAAGCTGTGCCAGGGTAGATTTAGGCTGGACATTAGGAAATACTGCTTTTCTGAAAGAGTGGACAGGCACTGGAATGGGCTGCCCGCAGAGGTGGTGGAGTCACCGACTCTGGAGGTGCTCAAGGAATGTTTGGATTTTGTGTTGAGGAATATAGTTCAGTGAGAACTATTGGTGATAGGTAGATGGTTGGACTGAACGATCTTGTAGGTCTTTTCCAACCTTGGTGATTTTGCAAACGACTGGCTAACCTGCTTTATAAACATTTTCATGAACCACCAGGAAGATGTTTGATAGGGGAGAAATTAGGTTTTGAAGAAAAGCTCTTCATTATGTTTAAGAAAGTCTTTTCTGTACTCTTGGCTCAGCAACATCTTCCCAAGACTCTCTAATGCATTAGCCTAGAAGGTGGTCTAGTGCTCAGCAAGGTGATCCCTTCTCTGTGCGACTGCTGAAAACAAGCTAGTACTAATGTGAATGGTCGTGTCCCTAGGAACTCTGAGTGTTTCAGTAAAGAGGAATAGCAAAAGGGACCAGCAGCTGAGAACATTAATAATGACCCATGTGATTAAGAGATAAGAGTCTGAGAACTTGTTGGCACTGTATGGCAACAGCACTCAGCTTTTGTGGTAGAAGAGAATTGTACAGTGTTTTTAAACAAGAACAAGTTCAGAGTAAGGGTGACCTGGAGAAAAGGGTACCCTAAAAGTTGATTCCTATTGTCTCCAAAGGGAAATGCATTCAGCTCCTGTGAAGCTCGCAAGCTGCTGCTGGCAGAGGTGAAAGCCTGAAGGCAGTTCAAAAAACAAACTCAAACACAGAATGTTTTCTATAGAAATTTTCATCGATTCTGCAGCACTTCTGCCTATGCAGAAGGGTGCTCTTCTTGCTTCTTTGAGAAGCCTTTGCACTGTCCTGATTCATCTCTTAACTAGTTGACTGCCATAAGTCCACAATTGCTTTAAGAGAAGGCAGCTCCTATTTCAAAGCAATTAAAGCCACTATAAGCCACGCATACACTAATTTTCCCACAGTACAAGGATACAAAGGATAGTCTTAACTGGGCTGAACTGAGTTTGGTGCAACACCTTGAAATCCAGTGCTATTTTGTCCTATATATATTCTCCTTGCAGAATAGTTTGCATGTGTCTGTGGTGCACAGTACAGACACAGCATGTGAACGTAAGCTTGAAACAAATCCTCATTCTGCCCTGTGACTGTTTAATAAGGCAAAAATAACCAAGAAGGTGCATTGCAGTGAGGGCCAGCACAGACTCCTGCCTTGTTCTGCTCACAGCTCCCACAGCTGTCCCATGTTGCAAGCTCTGCTCACCTCAGCTCACAGTCATGGTCTTCCTCCACAGCGGAAACTTCCAGTGGGACCTGGCAGCTCTTTAAGGAAAACTACCCATATATTTCACCCGCGCTGTTACAGAGCTGCAGTTTAGGACAAAATTCAGGTATCTCTCTGGGTCACCGTGCAAAACAACCACTGCCAGGAAATAAAAACAAACAGAGTGGAAAATATGAATAAAACATATCCCACGCATAGCAGTAGAGAATGACTTTTTATCACGAACATAAAACAATACTGCACAATTCCATAAGGCACGCACCAAAATAACCAACCAGTTTAAAGAGTAACTTTTTAGTGGGATGCAGATCTGAGAACATTTTACATACCAGAAAAAAATGCCATTTTGCTGTATACATTTGTATTACTAGCTAAGCCAACATGAGAGTTGCACTTAGTTTCCTAAACAACTTCTGCTACACATGCTTTGTGTGATGTATTTCTTTGAGAAATTACTCACCTGCTCAGAATTAGGCATCTTTTTGTGGAAGCTGCGCCAAAATACAGCCCTTTTGCAAGACCCACTTTCCACTACTACAGTTCTGCTAAACTCGAGCAGGGCTCTCTCCTCCTCTGGGACTATCCCTCAGTAACAAATGCTGAGTTACTTTTAAAACTCCATCTAGGGCATCCTTACAGCTCTATACCTGCTGCTAGGGAACATGTGTGCACCGCTAATGGTAGCGGTTTCCTGTCAGTCACAAGTTAAGAGCCAACTGCCTGTAAAGCTGAGCTACGCTTCACAGAACTGCGTGGTCACTCTCATGAGGGCAAACAGCCACTTACAGCAGAAGTCTTGTCCTGTACCACCTGGTCCTTCTGCACAAAGATGGATGACTTCCTTCTCATAATTTATTCTTTTCTAACCACTTTCCAAAATGGACAGGTATGTCAAAGAATTAGCCCCTCAAAAATGGATACCAGTCAGAAGATGGGCTCACTCTTCAGCTGTTCTTTAATAGCAAAGCCCACAGTAGCAGCTCATAGGGCAGTTACAACTTGCATTACATTCTCCGAACAATGACTCTACATCATGTTAAGTGCCCATACTCAGTGCAAAAGAACAACCAGACTGATCACCTGCATAAGATCCAGAGGTGCCAACAGAAAGCTTGTGCACCTGCTGCAAAATGGTTTTTCTGTGAGACGAAACTAGTGTTTAGCTTTTGAAACCCTTTCAATGTGAGGAAAACACTCCTTTCCTCTACACTGCACCCAACTTACATAGTCTGTAAGTGGACACAGCCAAGTACAGCAGAAGGATGTTCCTTCCTCTACCAGAAGGAATATCTCCCATTCGGGGGGAAACACAAGGACTTACTCTGCTACTTCCAGGCAGCTTCAGAAATGATAGTAACATACTGGTGAGAAAGAGCTCACCACTTGCATAAATTGTCATACTGTAATACAAGTTAATGCCACAATCAATGCTGATAGCTGCCAGAAGCAATTCTAATATGCTAACAAAGGATGAAAATGCTTGCCAAGCCTGCAAGTGTGGGAAGCAAAATAGCTGGCTTGGCAGAGCACACGTGAAGGCTTTAATCACCCTAATTGCTTTAGACCCTCAGGAACAGGTAGCAGCTGGCTGATAGTTGTCTCCTAGCAGGACTTCTCAGTGAAAATAAGTCATCAGAAACTAATACAGCAATTAAAGTATCTCAGTAAGAGAAATGCCCAGAAACAGCCATGTCTCTGAATGAAGCCATTGACCTACCACTAGCAAGCATGGTCAGTAAAGACAGCATCTGTGCAAAGCATCGGAATAAATAAAGACTTAAAACCTATTGCAGAGCTGCTGCGCAGAGCCTGGTAACAATTGCAAGTTTTTTCACCCTCAAATCACTTCACAGTTTCAGAAAGCTCACAGACTCAACAGAACATCAGCTTACCCCTGCAGATCAGACCCTTTTATTTCACCTTTAGTTCTGGACTGAACTCATTCAGCATCCACTGACAAGCACATTCCAGCAAGGCAGCCAAGTTAGATTTCAGGAAAGGAAAACAGTGAAAACATATCCTTTTCCCTTGATAGTTCCAGAGTTTCATCACTGCTCTTAAGAGTTGCCACCATATCTTCTAATTGCAGTTCCATTTTTTCAGTTTCTAGTCATTTGTTATTGCATCCCTTCCCCTTATTCAATAAACAGCCTTTCCACAGAACAAAGTATATCATATAGCAGCCACTCCAGGGACTTCTTTTGAAAAAGAACTCAAAAGCATAGGTTCCTCAGGTCCTCCCTGAAAGACATTTTCTATTTTTAAAAATCCATCTGACAATGTTTTGTTGCTTTGCCCCAATACTTTAATAACCCATTTAAAATGCATAGCAATACATCAGGCTTATTTTCTCAGTGGCTTTCCAGTATTAATATGCAAGTCAAAAAGTAATGACATACTTATACACCTATGTCTTACACTGCATGCATGCACCCATTTTAAGGTCTGTTTTGCATTAATGACTCAGTGCCACCCAGACTGCCTTACCTTACCAGCCTGTCCTCACCATAACATAACATCCAATTTATTCTGTTTTCTTGCAGACTATAAATAGAAACACTGAGTTGTGGCTGTTTCTAATAGCAGATAATGATTCCTTAATCAATAGCTAGAATGAGATCACTTGACTCTCATCCTTTCAGCTCTGAACCATTAACACCTGCAAATCACAACCTCCTGTGGAGTACCTCCCCTTCCAAATGGATTACACCTGCAATTTTTTTTTTTCCAATCATACTTCTTCTACTGAAGAAACAACACATGGTTTGTTTGCCAGCATCTTTTTTCCTTTAAGTCATATTGACTTACACTAACATAGTTCCATCCTGTAATTCGTTATTGAATGTATCTTGTTTGATTTTTTATCTGTCTTCTCTGGGACTACTGACAGGCTAGCAAGCCCATCAATGAACTATAAACTGAAATGAGTTCTTGGTCCAGTGATCAATTTCCCTCTGTTTGTTTTTCTGCACATGCCACAAAGAAGAGAAACAGTATTCACCATCCAAAGGCTAAAAAACATACCTGCCACACTCAAATTAAACACAAACTAGATAAGGGACTTAAAGAGCAGAAGCTGTAGCATCATTTGCTTAGCTCAGCACAAGCCCTTCTGATCCTGCCTTGGGTATTCAGTTACCCCTACAGCACAACTGTACTTGCCAGGGCACACCTACTGCTTGTTATACTAGCTCTACTGGCTGGGTACACGTCCTGAATTTGCTCCTTAGCAAAACCCATAGGTCAAAGCCGTTAGTCAGCAGCCTGTAGAAGGTACAAAGACAGGCCTAGATTTTCATTTCCATCTCTTACCACTGCTTTAAACAGAAGGATATGCGTAACACCCAGCCATAGATTCAGTTTTATACTTAGCATCTGTTAAGTTAGTATAAAAGCCTTCATCAAAAGATTATGTTTTGCAGTTATTTATTCTATAGCCATACCTTTTTGCCTTCATTCATTCTCTGTACAACACAAAACCTCTGAACCACAAGAAAATGAAGATTATACACAAGATTTTGAATTCTGTTTCAGCACCTGGCCTCCTACTACAATAATTGTTGAATGCTGCTCTTCTTTCTTTCCCCCTGCACTTTCCTTTATTTAAAGCTTAAAACTTTATCACACCATATCTATGTCTAACATATCTAACAAGGTTGTGAACAGAATAGTGTAACACATGGGAACAGAAAAGCACCACCTTTTCTATTTTTGTTCCACAATTTTTCTAAATTTCATTTTAAGTCTCTGTGATTATTCAGCATACATGTTGAGTTCACAAGAGACCCAGCAACTCACCTGGGAAGCAACATGCTATGGTAAGATGTCTTTTACCTTCAAAAGTCAGATGGCAGAAGAACAAGAACTGAAGACTTAAAGAACATTTAAGCGACAAGATATTTTACAGAGATTGTGATACTTTGAAAGAAAAAATACCTTCAAGTGCTCTTCTATTCCTTGCTACTTTCATCCATTGTTGTAAAGCAGAAGTATGTAACCACAGTCCTCTTTCCAGATAATGAGTGTGCTAATTCACAGAACAACAACAAAAAAAAAACTAGTCCCATTGCTACAGGAGATGCTAGAGGCTAAAGGGAAAAAACACAACAAGATGTCACACCCAGCAGTGACAAGGTCTAGAGTAGGAATTATGGAGTGATGGTTCCCCATTGTTCAGAGCAGAGGATTATAAACGACAGTGGGTCATTAACACATGGTGTAGTTACAGAACACCATAACTTACCATTTCTTCTTACTGTAGCTTTATAGCTGTCTTTTGAGAATCCAAATGCAAAGAGCATGCTGGGAAATGCAGTCTTCATACTGATTAGCTTTTTCAAACTTAAAGGAGAAGTTACTGCAAATAACTAGACCGTGCTTTTATGGAGCTCAGGTGTGCAGCTGCAATAACTGATTAAAAAGCAAAAGTCACAGCAGTATGGCAATAATCGGTATCTGGAAATGATAATGTGTTCAGATATCATTCCTTGAGCTCTCTTACAAAGAAAAACTGAAGTGTGTTTGTACCCTCAAATGTATAGAGGTTGAAGTGATGAGCCAGGCACTTGGAAGCTAACTGTAAGATATTCAGATCAAGCCTCTCCTTCAGTCACTCACCAGAAACTTTCTACTCACTGTGGGCAGTAAAATACTTGATCAATTACTTGGCTAGAAGTAGGGTAACAAACAAAAAAAGAAGCTAAGAAATACTTTCCATTTAGCACGTGATAAATAACACTAGCAACCTATTACTTCCTAGGAAAATGGAAGCTGAAATCGCTATAGGAGTAACCACAAAAAACAGGAATTTAACTTTCCCCTTTACGAGAAAGTAAGATTGCATACAGATTTTGAACTAATTAAAGCAAAAAGATACTGTAACACTATAATGTGATGGAAAGTACAACAATAATAGCAGGGTAGCAAAATCCTTGACTGCAACAAACGAGGACAAGCCCAAACACAGCAACCACAGATATAGAAATGAAAGAAAAAAAGCTGCTTACCTTTGGAAGGCCTCAGGTAGGCAATAATCTCCAGCAAAACACTCTTACCTCCACTGCCAAACCTTAATTAAGGACTGGGAAGCGGTGGATCCTGACTCCATCCCCACTGGTCACTCAGCTGCACTGCATACACCTGAGCTCCCCTGGGTTGGCCTTGCCTTCCTGCCAGGTGCTCAATCACTGCTTCAGGACATGACTCAGCATTTCTGCTACAGATGCAAATACTAAATACATAAAATAATAATAATTTACCTAAAATAAGGCCTTATAGGCTATGTTACAAGATTTGAAGAGGTAAGTAGTAATTTTGCTATGTTTTAATAAGTGTTGAAAAAAGTAGTAGCTTTTTCAAATAGCAAAGTACTGTTAAGGTTGGTGTAATGTACTTTTTTTATTATTAAACAGCTGATAAAAATTGAGTCTTTTGTTATAAATTGTACTAATTTTGTTGCTACTAATGACTTAATCTAGGTTAATACTTGGTAGGATATGAGAGGGAGGTGTATAAGTATATGCTAATAAATTGGGGACTTTTATAATACGTAAAAATAACGTTATACTATGCAGTCAAACTTTGATCCATGTTTCTATGTTAGTTTTTACTTGTTGGATGCTGAATTATATGGATGTTGAATGGTTATTAAGAATCATTTAAGATAGACCATATTCTAGTCTAGCCTCTTTAATCCAGTAAGTTTGGTTTTCTTTTCTTATGAAGCACTTTATGCAGTGAAGATTTGAGTCTAAATTTCTGAGGAGAGTAATTACATAAAGAAAGCATCTCATGTTAGAAGAGATCTCTAAGCTTTCAAAAAACATACAAAAAAAGTGATTTGCACAAGTCTTGTCTTCCTCATATGTATTTTGCATCATTTTGAGGAGTCTTTTTTAGAAGTTGTTTCTACCAGATCTGTGTACTAAGCTTTAGCTGGAGAACAACTTAAAACTAGAAAGAATATTAGGAACTCCAAGTACAGTCACATACCACACTTGGAAAGCATGTTATATGTTATGTTTAATTAGTCTACAAAGCTCAGTAGGAATATCTACTCCTCAATAGTCATTCCTGTCCTTTTGCATCTTTCATCTAGTGGAGAGCAACTTTCCTCTGGCACCTAATGACCCACCAGTTGAAGGAAGTGAAGGCAGCATCACCTATACGTGTGGGAGGTATACTTTGTAGCATGTTCTGAATGCACATAAAGGCTCAGAAATCTAAAAAGCTTGGAGGCTGATAATATTCATTTCTTCTGTGATTGCAGAGGACGAACACTGTTTAACCACAGTATAAAACAGTGTTTCTCCAGAAAAGCCTGAGGACTATGCAGCAGTTATGTGTGTTGAGCTCTCCATCTAGAGGGGAAGCTGCTGGTTTTGGCTGTGTCAGGGTAGGCTAAAGTAGGAAGGATACCTCAGTCAGCAGTGCAGATTGAGCTCACAGGAATCAGCATTGCCCCTGATAAAGTGCTGCTATTTGATCATCAAAGATCACTTCTGCTTTCAAGCTAGAGCTGTTCACCTGGCCCTCCTGTCAAAAATGTTTCAGCTGTTTCAGCACAACCACCTCTTGCTTTTTAGAAGTCACTCCTGTCACATAAGGAGAAAAGATATTTGACAAACTAGTTTTGCACGCATCCTGTCATGGTTCTTTAAAGTTATTTTCTTTCTTATCAGCAGATGTCCTAAACTGGCATTTATATGCATGGTAAGCCTCTTCCATGTTGCAGAAGATATGCTTCCAGGAGAATAGCCGTGGGCAGATGTCAGTGTGACTTCCTTTGCAGGAAAAAATAAATCCGTAAAACAAGCAGAAACCAACACCAGGGGCACCAGTGACCATACTCACAGTTCTGTAACTGAGACAAAATTCTCAGCTAGTACCGCTTTTGACAGTCAAAAATAATTTCACTTAAGATCATTTATTTTCTTCTTTTCTTGAAAATGGACACAAATTTATATCATTCATTTGATCTTGTTTTTCCAAAGCAGTTGACTAAGATGTGCAATAACGATTGCATAGGAAAGAATAAATTTGTAGTTGAGTCTAAACAAAATGATTGCTTCTTGTTCAGTAGTGGTAGAAATGTGCCTTGAAGTAAGCCACCTCTCCTTAAACATCTAGGTACGTGTCATTATTCATTTAATAAGCACTTTCTACATTCTTTCCTCTATCAAGGAATCCCATTCAATAGCAAAGACTCACTGCTTTGAAATTGGGAAAGTACAGATGTGTTGTCAGCCTGACCCTGATATCCTGAAACCTAGTTAGCTCCCTTTCTTGTTGTGTGCTTGCCCTGAAATTTCAGGCTGGTAACTTGCAATGCACTTCATTATGAGGGCAGTTTACAGCAAACTGAACTACGTTTTGGAAACAGAACTGCCCAGGCTCACTGGTCTAAATAGAATCTCTGCAAGGACAATCTTCATTTTCTCCAGGGAGGCTTTCCTGCATGAGTGTTGTGACTAACTATTTCAAGATCAAAATAATTACCATGGGCTATGCTTGTATCATAGAATGGCCTGGGTTGAAAAGGACCACAATGATCACCTCGTTTCAACCCCCCTGCTATGTGCAGGGTCACCAGCCACCAGACCAGGCTGCCCAGAGCCACATCCAGCCTGGCCTTGAATGCCTCCAGGGATGGGGCATCCACAGCCTCCTTGGGCAACCTGTTCCAGTGTATCGCCACCCTCTGTGTGAAAAGCTTCCTCCTAATATCTAACCTAAACCTCCCCTGTCTCAGTTTAAAACCATTCCCCCTTGTCCTATCACTATCCACCCTTGTAAACAGCCGTTTTCTCTCATGTTCATATTACTCTATATGCACATATCATACAATATGGAACTGGTGGTGAGGTTTAGCTCAGCCTAGAAGCAGCCTGAATCTCTAGAGGACGTGTAGTGCAGGTACAAGACTGGGCCACAGAGATAGGAAGCACAGCTAGCCCACCCAGAAGCATTGCTGCAGCTGGTGCTGCTCTCAGTGCCATCGGTGCTGGCTTGCTAGGGATCTCTGATCCCATGCTCTAGTGGACCTGTCCCCCAGCTCTGCTTTGCTAATGATTTGGAAAAGATCCAAGGTATGAAGCTAAAGAAATGATTGAATGTAATTCCCCATAGAATGGAGAGAAGCAAGCACAAAAGTCTCTGCAGATTCAAAGTTTAAACACCAACATCTTAAATAGAAAAAGACTAGTAAAATCTATTAACATTTTGTGAATGCCCATATCACAGCGTCACTCTTTTAGAAGGAAGTTATATATTTACTATTAGCAACCACAGATTTTTCCAGTTACTATCTTTTCTATCAGTTCCAGTGCCAAGCAAGTCCTTTGTGTTTATCTTTGTTTATCTTTGTTTTGGAAATAGTGTCTCTGTAGAACTGTTTCTTTTAAATTCAGATGTTCCTGAAATTGCTTTTTCTCCCAGAGGGGAACTGTGAAATGAGTGAAATCTTGGCCAAAAAAAAAAAAAAAAAAAAGTTCAGTTGCAACAAGGCTAAGTTACTGTTACTACAGAAGCACAAATCATTCTTCTTGTACAATTCAGCAGACAATAGCTTGTACATCTAAGTTAACCCCGAGTCCATAAAATACACGTTGCATGGGTCACTAGAGTACTGAAGGGCCAATGAGAACACAAATAGAGTCAAATACAAACATAAGCAATCTTTGTGGATAAGCTATGCAAACAACGAACCCTTTTAGAGCAATGAGGCAGTGAAGTCTGGCCCTCTCCAGAGTAGTTGTTAACTGAGGTTATGCTGAATATTTCAAGCTGTAATGGTGTGAGTAGTTAAGGAAATGAAGTCACGACACACCACAGTAGTTTGCATCTCAGGCCTAAAATAAGTCTCTGAACTTTACTAAAGTGATCAAAAGCCTCATCACAAACTTTGAGAGCATATTTTCTGCTGACACTCTGAATGGGTACCTGTCTTACGCTATGTAATTTTTTTTTTCCTTTTCTGTAATAAGCTTAAAAATCATTGGGAAAGTTTTTACAGATACCTTAAAGGTAATCTGGAGATAAAATAATTTATTCAATGATTAGCCAAAGTCAGCTTTAAGTTTTGATGCTGTTGATTAAGAGAAAGGAGTGTGGCAAAAACACATATAATACGGTCAAGGCTCACTCTTGGTCAGCTTGTCTTCTACTGCCACCTATTGAAGTACCCAGCATCTTTCCTGTAGCTACTACATTTATATAAATGTACTGCATCGGAGGATAAAGCAGGATGCTCCAATCAGTAAATATGCCACTAAATATGCAGAAGAAAAACCAAGACGATACAACTGCAGATTTTGCAAAAGCTTTTGATTACAACATACCATTATTCTCTGGATTTTGAGACAAAAAATGAGGATGAATGCAGACCAAAAATACATAGAAATAATTACCTAACCGAAAAGCGAAAAGGAGCTCCTTAATGCAATTTACATGGAAATTGAAACATGATCATCTCAGACTAAAACCTAACCTTTAGATAGTTTCATCAGTAGATGTTCCCTAAGTCTTGGCTCTCTATAGCCATAACAGCTCTGTCAAAACCTTGCCAGCAGACTACACAGTAAGACTTGTACATTAAGCAGACCATCTGGATGTGAAGAGTGCACAACTACCAAGTAACATCAGAAAAGCAATTAAATAGCTACGTTCCTTGGCCTGTAAGCACAGCAGCTCTAAGACAGTGACTATAGCATTTTATATTGCCACACTACGAGCACAGTCACTAGGCAGGTGAGGTAGAATCTCACAGGAGCTGCAAGCATGCTGGACAATTACAACACTACTGTTCTGGAGACAGGAATATTGTATGGAACAGAAAGGTTAGAAGTCACTTAACCTTACTATACAGTATCACTATAAGCTCTGAAAGCTAGGCCACAGTCTTCCTTTTTGTGATTCAGTAAGTGTAGTAAGAAAAGTTTCTGCAGCAGTAACTGGCTTGCAGCTATCACATAATTAATAGGCACATCACTCCTCAATACTTTGCTCAGAGCATTTCATATGAACGTTTCCACTCTGCAATGCAGAATCCTTACCTCCCAAGCTCCTACTACAGCTCCAATTTCAACAACAGTAGGGATACCTTTTGCTGAACTATCAAACTTCTGCTGACCTACGAAAGAAAATAAGAGTGCAAGCTTGCTTTCCAGTATTTGATTTGTGTTATGTTCAAATCATTTACTACAATGCTTGTCGTGCCCCTCCCTGTTTTCCGTGGCCGCTTCTAATCCACAGAATACCACAGATAGTTCTGTGTCCTGCCACACCAATGTAGTAGACAGTCAATATTTTCTTCAGTTAGGATTTAAGACTTCCTCTTCTCAGAAAGAAAAGCACGGCACAGAGGAGCTGAGGAGTTGTTTTCTCAGTTTACATTTTCAGGGGCTGAAATAGTCATTTCTAAAACCTCTAATTATTTTGTGTTGCTGCCTCAGGGGGAAAAAAGAAAAAAAAGCAAACAGGTCCCTCTAACGCTTAAAACAAGTGGCTTACTGCAGCTTTTATTAGAATAATTACAAGTAGAAGAAACGTGGCACTTCCATTTTTCACAGTGGGATGAACAGCTTAGGAACTAATGGGCTGCAAAGCTACAGCAATACAGTGGAAAACCAAATGACATTAAATAAACCAAAACCCAAACTTGTTCTGACATGACAGCTCCTTCTATGCAGAAACCACAGCTTTCAGGACAGCAAAGCACAACGCAGATGCAGCAACATCATCCTACACTCAGAGAACAGGGAACTCTCACAACATAGTATCGCCTAATGTGTCCTAAGGCAGAGTGAAAGCGGAAGGTGTGAACACAAAGGTGGGTAATTCATTCAGCTAACAGTCCTGCTCAGCACTTTCTCCCCTCCAGCACAAAAGACCATGGCTGTGCAGTCACTGAGCCATCTGAGCCTCCATTGCCTGGGCTGTCCATTCTGGTGCTGTCTGACTTATCTTCTCCAGCAGGTTGTTCACCTGGAAACACAGGGACTGAATCTGCTTATCCCAAGTTGGTAAAGCTTCACGAGCTGCAAAAGGAAACCACAGAAAACAAAGTATAGTCTTGGCAATTCACTGTCATTGTTTAAACGCAAGTTTCACCTCTGGCACTGCTCTCGCATGCCTTGCAGCTATCATACTCAATTCTGTCTTCAAAAGTTATACTGATTTTGACTGTCTGTTACAAGCCTGACTCCTGCCTTGCAAAAAAGTGAACAGAGAAATTCCTGATATCCTACAAGGAGACTGACAGTATAAATTCACACTTAGCTGTGGATAAAAGAATGCAGAACAGAGGAATGTGTGAAAACTGGTACCTCCTCTGATAAATGACAAAGGAGAACTGTCTATCACAGATATGGAAAAGGCTGAGGTACTCAATGAGTTCCTTGCCTAAGTCTTAACTGTCAGTCAGGCTTCTCATATTTCTCACAATGCTGAACCTCACATCCCTGAACCTCTTGGTGGGAACTGGGGAGCAAATTCCACTTCACTGTAAAGGCAGAGCAAACCCAAGACCATCTCATAAGACAGAATGTGTACAAGTTTATGGAGCCAGACAACATACATCCCAGGGTCCTAAGGGAGTTGGCTGATGTGCTTGCTGAGCTGCTCTCTATCATATTTAAAAAGTCATGGCTGTCAGGTGAAGACTCCAGTTTTCCAGTGACTAGAAAAAAAAAAGGAAATGTCACTCCCACTAATAAGGGCGGAAGGAGTCTGGGGAACTACAGGCCAGTGAGCCTCACTTCTGTGCCTGGGAAGATCACGGAACAGATCCTCCTAGAAGACATATTAAGTCACATGAGGATAAGAAGCCCTGAGTGTGGCACTGGGTTGGAATTTGATGATCCTTGAGGTCCCTTCCAACGCAAGCCATTCTATGATTCTCTGCTATGGAAAATTCTGCCACCTGCTGGCCAAAGCAGCATACAGCAAAGTCATTATGGACAGCAGTTGTAAATAATTTGCTTGCATTGCTAGACAGCAACTCAAAAGGACAATTCTGAATAATGCAAAAGAAATTAAATAAATAAATAAACAAACAAACCAAATCCCAACTTACTCTCAAAATGAACAATTCCATCAATCTGATCAATGAATCCATTCATGCGCCCCTCAGTTATCATCTGAGAAGCTATCTTCTCTGCCTGAAATAAGGGAGAAAGAATGATATTAGGTATCTGATCCATTCTGAAAGAAATGAAAAACCATTGCAGGTTTGATAGTCCCTACATGTTTTTCATCTACATGTGAATATAGGCAGAACCGTACCGAAAACATCTAATCATGCACCGACCGACATCCTCAGTGGCATCAAAATATGATATGGTCCCTTCTATACTGTGTACCCTTCCTTCTCATAAAATGTGCTAAATATTTAACTTTTGTCACATGTCCAGTACCGAATATTTAATTTCCTATCAGTAAACTAATTTTCCTAATATTTACTAGAGCTATTCTTATTTTTATGCTTATTTACTAGAGCTATGCTTATTTTTATTCTTATTCTTATGCTTTTTATTATCCTTTTTTTTAAACAAATGGCGTTGGAAGCCATTACCTTAGCTGCAGGGATCTCTAGTAATGCTCCAAGCTCTTCAAAGGTAATATTGTTGTATAGTTTGCTTGCAGATAGTAAATTGTGTTCAATAACAGCTCTGTCCAGGATACTGGAACCTTATGGGTTGAGTAAGACAGCAATTCATTAATATAAATGAGCTATTTGGTTTATATTGTAGAACAGATGTGAAGCATTTTTTCTGAAAGTTATACATGGAAAAAGTACAGGTGCATCTTGTTGCATGACATCATTGTAACACCACAAAAAAAAGAAGTGAACAAAAAGATTCCCTGTGGTGATTTTTTTTTTTTTTTAATACAAGTAGCTTCAAACCTTTTATTTAGCTTTCTGGGAAATAACCTTAAATAATCACGTGATGCTCTTTTCTGTCACCCTTAGGGATGCAAAGGGCAAACCTGGATGAACAAGCAGTGCTGTGAGCCTTCAGAGAAATACATACCATCAGCTGTAGTTGCTTTCTGGTGAGGCATTAGCATAGCTGCAAACTCTTGCAGTTGGTTTCCACGAATAATTCTGTCAAGATACATTTTCTCCAAGATCCCATAGGCTGCAAGCTGCTGGCATCTCTCATCCTTAAAGAGCGTAGCAAGCATGCGAGAACGCTGTTGTCCTAGGAGAGCCAAGAAGAATCCCCATAAACTGCCACCAAGCAGTTGAGTACTGACAAATAAAAAGATCTCTCTTTCCAACACATGCAGTTAGCAAAGAACTACAAGAGAAGATTCAGTTGCCTTCAGTTCCAAAGAACTGCTTGCCACAGACTTTATTTTGCATCTTTAGATGGCCCCTCATCACTGGCAAATAAACAAGTACTCCAGCTCTGAATTAACACTATGCCAACAGATTACTGACACTGTTTACAATTCTGGATTCCTCAGCTCCTTCCCCCAGTAATGTACAAGTTGACTTGCTTCAGGAATATGTATATTGGGTCTCTTACACAAAAACGTATCATATTGTACCTGCTGATGCCAGAATAGTGCAATGCAAAGCATGCTTCAGTGCCTCCAGTCGCTCACTTTCATGAACTATGCTCTTATAGGACAGCTCGTTGTATCTCTGGGCAGCCTCAATGAACTTCCTTCTATAATCAAGAACTCGAGCATAACAAACCTAGAAAGAAAATGTCTGGGTAAAGGAAAGCAAGAAGGGATGGCTGCATACTACAGGTGTGCATTAATTCCTGCAAAATTCATTTGCAGCTCCGATAAACATTTCTTTATTGCATCCTCAGCAAATCTGTGTCATCAAACAATCAGCTTCGTTTGCAAAAATCTGGCTGAAGTGCCATGACAGATGATTGAAAGGGCCTTTCCCAGCTCTATTCAGATGTTAATCACTGCACTTGCCTAAATGCAAGGAACAGCAAGTGGAATGTTGTACTGTGATTAAGCTGCCCTTTTGTCAGTGACATCAACAACTAGCACTTAGATAGCAATTTCTACTTTACAAATGTTTGCTTTTCTCTCAAAAGCTGTATCAGCATCTGCTATTTCTCCTACTAAAACTTCTAAGATTTTATAAATTAGTGTCCCGACTATATACACAGTAAACCAACCAATAAGCAAAAAGGTCAATTAATTTACAGGTTTGGACTTGGGACTACTTTTGTGGATGGTATTTAGTATTTAATTACAGATAGGCAAAAAAACAAAACAAAACAAACAAACAAAAAAAAACCAACTCTAATGGTCTCTAATATTGGACATGTTTGGTTTTGTTTTTTTTCCTTTTAGATTTACAAAGATACAAAGATATTTTAAGTAAAATTTGGTTATTTTGAGCCAGTAAAATTGGTATATAAGGAACCTTAGCAGGTTTCTCTTCAAATTCTAAGGAATTAGCTGCTTAATTATTGCTAAGATGCAGCTCTCAAGTTCCTAAGACTATTTAAAAGCTTTTCCCCTTGTCTCCTTCAGCGTTACGAATGTTTTGTGGCCCTGTATGAAAACCATCCAATTGTGGAAGCATTTCCCCTCAGAAAGAGGAAAATCCAAGTTAGACTACCTTGTAATGGATTTGTAGTTGTTCATTTGTTGATTCATTCTGAAGAAGGGAAGCTCGATTAATATAAGCTTCTGCTTGAACCGGGTCATCATCCTCCAGATACAGCCTGGCAATTTTCAGGTAGGTCTCCAGTTTATAATCTACATTGTACTGTCTGTAAAGAAACAGATAAGCAAGAGTTCAGAGACACTCCACTACTGCCTTTGCTCCTTCCTGTTCTAAACGTTCTGCTGCTTAAACATATGGAAGGTTTTGTTTTACCCTGCTTTCTTCTTAAGGAAATAAAAATGAGATAAGAAAAATTTAAAACTGGCTCCCAAAACACAAGTAGAATTGAGTTTCTAATGGCTTCAAAATTTGCCATAAACAAGGAGACACTTAGGAGCGAAAGGCAAACTCGCAGTAAAACAAATAGGAGCTAAATGGGTAAAGCCTACATTCAGCAACTTCTACATACATATTGAGGAAAAGGTGAAAAAGGAAAGCCCTTGAAAAATAACAGCAAGGAGTTTACACTTAAACAAACAACAGCAACAGACTAACATCAAATTTCAAACTAAGTCTTCATTTTGAACTGTAGAAATCAATACCTGGAAGAACTTTCAGAAACATGTCAATAAAGTAGACTAATCAATAGTGAAAAAGTTCCAGAGCAGTGTTTAAGACACAACTGGAATGTTTTCTGTAAGGATTGGTCACCAAACTATACGTGCATAGCCTGGCTAATACGCACCGCCAAACTTCCCACTCCCTGGTCCATTTAACTAAGGGAGCAGCAAGTGTATTACACAATGCAGAACTGTGTCTAGCACATTACTTACTTCTGCCCAGTTTCTAAAGGGATCCCCACCAATACTTGTGCTGCATTTCTCCAGTCTTCTTCTTTCTCATAGATGGATGCAAGATGTTGCCTTATTGAAGCAACCTAGACAACAATTAAATCACAAGGAAACATTTTAAAACACAAAAGCTTCTATGTATTCACCTTCCTCTTCCTGTATGCTAACAAAGTGATACGACAGCTCCACACTGCACACACACAGTTCTTCCCACATGAAAGTTTTAAGTTCTCAGTTGAGTCTTAAGACTGAGCTTTTTCAATTTCAGCAGTTTGAAGTATTTCCTAATAGGCTTGCAGCTAGATAAAGGGAGCTGGTCTTTCTGGAAGGATAAGCAGTGACCTGTTATGAAACTTTTTAAAAGATGAAACAATGTTTCTGAGAACCACAACACCAAGATTCACAAGCCCTTTCTTGCAGTTGTACCTCATACCAAGCCTATGAGATACAAATGAGGTGAGCTATGACAAGGTCTTAATTCTGAAATTTAGATTTTGCACAACAGCTGCCAGAAGGCAAACTATCAGTGGTACAACGTGGGTGCTGTAAGAAAAAGTGTGGTTAGAAAAAGAAATCATCTGGTCTTGAGGATTTAATTTATGCATAATCATTGTAACATATGGGTAAGCATGTTCAGTTTGGATTAAAGTGACAGCTGCTTAAAAAGACAAAAGGTAAACAGACATAAATATAAATTGACAGAAACTGTCTTTTCTTCTCTAGAACTAGATCCTGTAGGCTTGTTACATACTTCTTTAAGTATTCTCAAACAACAATGAATAATCATTGAAGGAAATCTTTCAAATTCAAAACAAAGCAGTACCTTCAGCGAGTAACTGCAGAATTGGAATTTCATTACCTTTTCCCTCCCCCCCCCGTGATTTTAGTGTAAATATATATCAAGAAATACACACATAGGCATACAGACCCACACAGGGATTTATTTTTTTTTAATTAAAGAACAGCTACTTGACAAAGCAATTCTGTCCTTAGATCACCTGCCTGCTCCCTCTGTTGGGTAAATGCAACACAGTGAGCCCCAGTCCATCTCAGAACAGTGTCTCCAGTTGCTCATGCGTTGTTTCATTCTAAGAAGCCATTTTCTGGCAGCAGGGGAACATGCCCAGCGTCCTGATGGAGAGACTAAATCGGTATTGTTTGCATGGTTCTAAATGCTTGTTTCGTATGAATAGTACTGCAGAATAGGCTCAAAATAGGAATGGCTATTTTGATTGGTACTTCTGAAAAATAGTCAGCAGTAAATTAAAAAGAAAACAAAACAAAACAAAACAAAACAAACAAAAAAAAAACCACCTGCAGACCAAAACCCCTTGTTTCTCACCTGCTCTTCAAATGAAATGACTCTAGGCTGTATTTTTTCCAGGGTGAAGTGGTATATTTCTTTGGCTGTGCTGTCAGGAAGACTTGGAAGATGGGTACAGAAATCTGTCAGCAGCTGACGTGAGATCACTAGGCTGACATTCTCGTTCACCACTAGTTCAGAGACACGTGAAAGAAAAGCACAAGATGGATGCAATGTTTGTCAACACCTTCAGTGTAAGTGATCCCTTGCTAATCAATCATCTACTTTTATATTAAATTTAAGTAGCTCAAATGTTTAAATATCTGTATGTCAGTCAAGGCATATTATTTTTCTAAAGATGAATATTATTCTCTCAGAAATGGTTTACACTAGAGGTCACTAGAGTTCTAACACCTGACAAATAATGAATTATTTCTCACTCTGATTTATAGTTTTTAAAGATGTTCCTTTCTGAATCGTTGCTCTCAATTGCTATAATACCTTGGACAAAATAAACCATTAGGCTCAATTTCGTTAATTCTACAAAAAATACAAGTATAATTTCTACTTGACCTATTCAGTAGGCCAAATGTACAACACAATACAAAAAACACCTAACCATTTCTTTCTGGTCATTTTCCAAACTAAGCAGAGACTGAAGATGAAGGGAATTATTAGTTTAAAGACTGCTAAGCATCCAATATCAATTTTAGCATTAAATCGGCTACTTTACAATGTCACCTTCAGATGCTGTCACACTGACAAGCTAGAAAATTAAATTAACTTAAAAATTCATCAAGTCCATTTTCCCATAGCTTTTGAATATGCTGCGTAGGGTTTATTTCTTAGTCTTGGTTAAGTTCCAATAAGACCAAAAATATCACACATCTACATAGATTTATGTAGATGTGACAAACCTGTAATCTCATGGATCTCTGGGTTTCATTCAATATGCAATCAATTACATCAAATGCACTTACTTGCTTCTACAAAAGCTTTCAAAGCTTCAAGTTGTTGTGCACCTGACAGCTGAATTGCTTTCTCCAATATTTGACGGTATCTGTTCACAAGAGAAAAAAAAATAAACATCTATATCTGTGAGATAGCATTTTCAGTCACCATGCCTGCTTATTTATTTTTTTTAAATCTTTGAGGTGTAAATTTTCCAAAATGTTTGTGCTAAAGTGACTGGAACGCTCACCTGAAATGGGTATCTGGCTCTTTTTAAATATGAGAACTAGACTACCAGATAACAGCTCATTCTGTTATCTTGTACTGTTTTGTGCAACTGAGGTTTAAAAATAACAGCATCTCCATGATAGAGCAGTTCTCCTTCACCATACAAAGATGCCAGGGAAAAAGAAAGTAAAACTACATCCTCTGTAGATGGGGACTACTGAAATAAGAGAAAGGTTCAAGCTGCCATATTCAGTGAAAACAAAAATTCTATGATTAAGGTTGGAAAAGTCCTCATAAGATCACCAAGTACAAGTCCAACCCCAACCCATCCCCACTAATAATGTCCTTCAGTGCCATGTCTCCATGGTTCTTGAACACCTGCAGGGACAGTGACTCTATCACCTCCCTGGGCAACCTCTGCCAATGCCTCCCTGCTCTTTTGGAGAAATAAAGCTTCCTGATATCCAATCTGAACCTTGCCTGGTGCATCTTAAGCTCATTACCTCTCATCCTATTGCCGTCAGTTGGAAGAAGAAGCCAACCCCCACTTCACTGCAACCTCTTTTCAGGCAGTTGTGGAGATAGATGAAGTATCCCCTGAGTTTTCTACAATCCCAGTTCTCTCAGCTACTCCCCATAAGCTATCCCAGTTTTCATGCTCTGTAAAACCCAGGACAACTGCAGACCATAATCTCAGGGTGCGTAGTACTGGAACGGAAAACCTCTTTCAACGTTCCCCTCAAAAGACAGACTGAACATGATCGTGTTAGCAGCTTTTTTTAAACTAGGAGCTCTAAAAGCAAAGACATTCCTCCAGAGAACTAAGAACTGGGACTCGAGGAATTCTAATTCCACCAGAGTCAGACACTGCCCTCGAGGAAGGGAAAAAAAACCCGCTGTGACGCGTTGCGCTGCGCACACCTTAACATGCAATATCATGCAAAAGATAGGCGTGTAAACTGTAAAAGAAAAACGTTAAGGAAGGTTTCAGGGTGCCCACAGAAGCACAAGGCCCGTCACCACCTAAGTGCCAGGACCGCAGGGACGATGCGGCGGCCCCAATGCCTTCCCTAGAAATTAAAAATAAGCTATAAGTGGCAAAATCGTGAGGCCGATCTCTCTTATTTTCTTCTTTTTTTATTAATACTAACGCTTCAGAAGCGTGGCCCTTGGGCCACAACCACCTAGAGCCGCCCCCAAAGCCCGGCGCTATCCACCGCCCCCACCTACCCCGCCCCACCGAAAAGGAAACCGCCGCCAGCACTCACTTTCCCGCCAAATCCTTGTGGGAGCCGCTAGAGTTCATCAGCTGCGCCAGCTCCTGCCGCACCGCCGCCGCCATCTTCTCGCCTACCATAGAGCAGCGGCGCCGGCGAGCTAGAGCGGCCGCGCGGTGAGGGGGCGGAACCGGAAGCCCGGGGAAGCGGGAGGGGGTAAGCGCTGCGCCGGCGGTTGCCAGGGCGCCGCGGCGCAGTATTATGGGATGCGGCGGGGGAACGGCGCGGGGCGCGTGATTTTGAACAAACGCGGCGGCTCCTCGCGGGCACTGCCGCCGCCGCCGCCGGGTGCGGCACCGGAGCGCGGCGCGGAGCGAGGAAGAGGAGGCGGCGG
This sequence comes from Meleagris gallopavo, assembly GCF_905368555.1. Classification (NCBI taxonomy): domain Eukaryota; kingdom Metazoa; phylum Chordata; class Aves; order Galliformes; family Phasianidae; genus Meleagris; species Meleagris gallopavo. The sequence continues at coordinate 26,201,488 of NC_139407.1, forward strand.
CAGCGGAGCGCCCGCCCGCCCGGTGAGTGCCGAGGGGCGGGAAAGCGGCGGCGGGAGGGAAGGAGCGGCGGCCGGGAGCGGCGGGGCGCTGACAGCCGGCGGCAGGCCGCAGGCCCGGCCCACCGCGGGACTACGCGGCGAGCTGCGGGGGAGCGCCGCGCTCTGCCCTTCGGCGCGAGGGGCGGCGGCCCCGCCGTACCGGGGCGAGAGGACGGCTGCCGAGGGCAGGTGCGGCGGGGGCGGGCGGGCGGGCGGCGGTGACGGGGTGAAAATGGCGGATCTTTCGAAATAGGGCCGGCGGCTCCCGGCCGCCCCCGCGCCGCCGCCGCCGTGGGGAGGCCCCGGGGGGAACGGAACAGAGCGGGGCGGCCGTCGGGGGGATGAGGTGCGCGCGGAGCGCTGCGGGACTCGGGCCGGGCCTGCGGGTGGCGGGGCCTGGAGGAACCGTGGCGCCCGGTTGCGGAGCGGGGAGGAGAACCCCGGAGGAGCTCCCGGAGCGCGGCCGCCCTTTGTTTGCGGGGTGCCGGCCCCGGGAAGCAGGGAGCGGCCCGGCTCCGCGCTCCCGCAGCGCAGGTGCGAGGGCGGTACCTGACCCCGCGCCCCTCGGACTCGAGCACCTGCTGCAGGGGCCCGGCTCACCCCGGCGTCGCCCACCGTGCTGGCGATCGGAGCGCAGTGTTAATTAGTTGTGGCCGTGGTTTGTCGGCACATCGTCTGCTAATTACGTAACGTTCTGCATGAAGGCTTCGGGTTCCAAAGCGTATGGGATCTCCTGTCAGGATGTAACTTGCGCCTGGGGAATGTTCCAGGATGGAGATCTGTGACCAAGAAGGGGGGGACGGTGAGATGAACTGTCACGGTGCCGTCCTTCTGAAGCACTGCACAGTTATTACAGCAAATGGTGAACGTGGCAGAATCACTCTTAGTGCACTTTGCGGTGTTTACGTAAAGCTGGTAATAGCTACTATTACCAGCAGCAAAGCCTTCCACGTGTGGTTACTTCTTTTTCACAATAGCTTTCTGAGTTAGTAGAGGCAAAAAGAACAGTGAATTATCAGCTGAGTGTTTCCTCTGGCAGAGAAACTCCCTCACAAAATGCATTAGCCATCTTTTTTTGTTCCCTAAAACATCCAACTTATGTGTGCATGACGAGGAATGATGTCACTGTGTGCCTTGCACAGATTTGCATTAACCAACGAATGTATGCATGAATTGCTCCATGCGCAAAGCCCTCCTAAAGGCTAACTGGGAGTGCATGTTAGAAAACAGGGCCTAGCTAATCCTGTGAGTTAAAAACATGCTCCATGCTGGCTGTAGATCTATCAGTTTGAACAGTTTATTATGCAAGGTTAATTCAGATTACATATCACAGCTATTTGTTTTGCTTATTCTGCCGTGTGCAGCCTAGCTCAAATGGTCTGTCACTGAACACTCTGAGCGGCTCAACTTGTTTTCTCGGAAGAAGCTATAACTAACTGGTTTCAGATCGAGTATCTGCTAACCACAGGTGAACTGAAAGTGTGGAGAGTGCTGTGGGGTTTCAGACTCAGAGATACTAATACCTCATATGTCTCTTTTATTTTAGATTTGAAGAAGCAATTGCTCTAAGCCCCTTGAATTCACTTCCTCCCACCTGTTGGAAAAATATTTTATGGGAAATGAAGCAAGACAAACTACAGAGGGCTGTTAGTTTCTGTTTCTGCAGCAAATTCTTTCTTGCTTCTGTTCCCTCTTTGTACTGTAGAAGTGGTGCCTGTTTTCTTCACGCCTGCTTAGAAAAACTTGTGATGTCCAAAAGAACTAGTGTGCTGCAGTTTTAGGATCCATTAAAGTGCCTAGGCAATAAACTCTTGGTTTTAGCCTTATTAGCTGCAGGACCTCCCAAAGACAAGTGGATAAAGGTTTCTAGAAAGCTTGCTTCTAGGACTTGTCTTGAGTAGCTTCGTTTATCACTCACAAAATCTTTAAAGCAGCATGGAGTTCTCAGTACAGCCTATGAGTCATCTTGCTAGCTTTATAATATTAGAAAACATGAGTTTGTCTTGTATGGGAAAGGAGACGTCAAGAATAACCTCTTGGTTGACGGTGGGGTCACACAGCAACACAGTGTGAGAGGTTCACGTTTCTCACGTTCCAGATCTGGACAAAGACTAGCAGCTCCTCAACCTCTCCAGCCTGTGTGTCACTCCCCTTCACAAGCCATACTTCTGCCATCAAATATGCTGCTTCCCAGCCTTCGGTTATGTTTTGATCCATCGTGAGTTCCAGGTACAGAGATTTCCTGCCAGTTTTTGTAGTTTTTCATTTGCAACTTACCTTATGTTCTCATTATTACTCTCCTTTTTATTTTGGAGACTTAGAAAAAATGTAGCTGCACATCCCTTTGATCCCTTGAGCACTTCTTGCTGCTTTCTTGATGTTGGTACTGTTCCTTCCTCTTTCGTGCTTCCCTTTCTCTTACACTGTGCCTAAACATTTAGACAACTCTGCGTAGTCCACATAGTGAAAGACTCATCTATGTTAATACTAATATGGGTTTTGCTCTAAGCTGGAGTGAATCTGCATCAGATGACCACCTGACATAGTCTGGTGGCCTCCCACTGCTGGCCTCTGGTTGTACTCCCATCTTCTGCTCCTGTTGCTTGCTTTGAACTGGCTTTCTGGTTCTCCCAAAGCTCTCACTGAGCTCAATTAGCTCCGTTTGCAGGCAGAAGCTGTGCAAGGAGCATTAATGCCAAGCCAGGAAGGAGGTCCCTGAGCTTCCCTGGTACCTTAACCCCATTGCATCATGGACTGTACCATGGTTCTGGTGCTCACAGACTTTCAGTCAAGCTTTCAGTGTGCTAACCCACTAGTATCTGTTTGCAGCATTGCACAGTAGCTGCCCTCCTGGCTTAACGTATGGCAGTGGTTGCACAAGAGATCCCTTGAACACTGGTGTTAGCAGCCTGGGTAAAGCAGGGTTGTGACAGCCCAGGTTTGGGTTTGGGCAGCTAGATCTAACTCAGCTTCATTCCTCGATCTGTTCCACCCCTGCAGCTACACAAATGTTTGTTAGCACAGGGAGGAAAGAACGTGTTGGATGGAAATGGATAAGCAGATGCCAGAGGAAAACAGGAGGGCTGTAGCCATAGTGCCTGCTGAGTACTTCTGGGGAATTCAAGTACAAGGTGGTAATACTGCTGATGACGTGCGCACAGCAAGTGCTGTCTGAAATAACAGTGAAACAATAGATATCCCTCTGTTTTGCACTGTTATCTACCCAAAAATTGGAGCAGGTGCATAATTTATTAGTATGTAATAGCCAGTTTCTTGATAGTAAGATTGTTTCACTGCTGGTGTTCTTTTTAAAATTGTAATGAAAACTTAAATTAGCCATAACTGGCCAAGGAAAGGAATTTTTCTTCATTACTGGCTTTTGGCAAGTGGATTTTCCTTTTTTTTTTTTTTTTTTTCCCCTTCCAGCCATTATTAATAAAATGGCTAGTACTTCTATAATAAACATGGCAGAAAAGACATCAGCTTAATATTTTTCTCCCATTAAAACCTAACTGAAATACTTCCTGTGTAACAAAAAACTATCCTGTGCCTTGCATGTGGTAACTGTTACTTTAAACCCATAGAGGCTGCTAATAGGGCTAGTTTGCTCATTCTACTTGCATGGAGTAATGGCAAGAGGGTGCTGCACCTTGAGTGAATTATGGTTGCCTTGGGAACTGTTATAATTTTTGTAACTATAGCCAGATGAATTTATGATGAAGAACATAAAATGTCTCTTTAGCACTTGATGGTTCTTAGTATTCCTTTTAAAATATTGGGGAAAAAAAAGACTGCTACTTACATGAGTTCTGCATTCAGCATTTGATAAGAGTAAGGTTGTTTTTTTCACTTGCAACAATTTGCTTTGTTACTGTATTTGATAAATCTAGAAGTGCTATCTTCTGAGAAATGGGCAGACTCCCTCCATATCTCACCTTGTGCAGAGAATGGAAATGAATTCGTTCCACGTGCGTAATTTTTCTTATCGTGTCATAATGATGTGCTTTCACTTAGCTGTTACATATACAAACATAGTGAGTTTGTGAGCTTAATTCATTAATTTTTCCACTGACCTTTGTTAGTCATAGCTTTCTTAAGAGTTAACATTTTTGATTTTTTTTTGTGTGTGTGACTGTATTTTTAAGGCCATCTCTAGCTCAGTAAGCTTAAACAAAAGACTCTCTGTTGGAAGAAATGCACTGCTGAGTGATTTTGCAATTCTTTGCTTTATGACAAAACAAACCCTGTAATTTTTGAGACAAAACGTGAAGCACAAAAGAGGTTGAGGAAATAGGGAATACGTGGAATGAAGGGCAGCGCTTTGCCCGTTATTGAAATAGCAGTAAAATAGAAGGATGGTAATTAATTAGGAAATTGTAGAACACTGATGGCCTACACATAGTTGTGATCTTAAATTTGATAAAATGCTAATTGTCCTGAACAAACCTTGGGTATGCATATGATTTAGTGAAGGCTTCCCTGCCAAATGAAACACTGGCTGTGAAGAGTTTCTTTAGAATTGTTTTCAGACCTTTTACACCATTGATCTTTGCGAGTTTCAGTGTGCCTGTATGAACTTGGCAAAAAGACTTAGCACAGCAAACAAAATGAAGTGTTTCTTGTTGTTGAATAAAATGACGCAATCAAATAATTTCTCTAATAATTCCTTTTTTTTTTTTTTTAATCAACTTACATCATCGAATGACCTTCACTTCTCTTTCTGACCTGTTGCTTGATTCTGTATTGCATGGGCAGGTGTTCTGTGTCACCTGCACTAGCTAGAAGATAAGAATCTGTGGGGACTACAAGGCTTGTATTTTTAATTAAATCAAGATTTTCCTGAACTAAAATTCTTCTGTTTGCTGAGGTAACTTCTGGAGCATTAAATCAAGTAGCAATGCTTGTTTTTCCTCCTACACAGAATAGTTTGGTGTTGGTGCTGCAAACTGGCTGCAGCCTTGGGGACTAACAAAGCTGTAGTCAATTGGAGACTGCAGTGATAAAGGAAAGGCTGTTGCTTTGTTACCTGTGAAGAAAAAAATAACAATTGGATGTGAGGTATGGACTCTCCCAGAGAGAAGCAGAAAACCTGAAAGCGGGAGTGCTTTCATAATGGATGGCTATTGGAATAACTGGGGGACAAGTATGAGCTCCCCTTCTCTGTTGGAGGGGCAGATGAGTTTGGGTGTTGCATCTAGAAAAAGATGTAGGCTAAATTAAAAAGCTTTGACTTCTAGCCAATTGTCTCGCATTGTCAAATCAAGTTTTGTCCTCATGAGTTACTCTCTTTGCTTATTCTTGTAATTTGTTTATGGCTGTAAAATCAGCTTCTTCTTTTTTTTTTTTTTTTTTTTTGGTAGGGGGAAGGAGGGCTTAGAACAGCCCTTAGCTGTTCTGATAAGAACCTGGGCTTCCCTCAGCAATGCAGGTGCTGTCCAGTTTTGCACAAACACGTCCCATAGTTGTGTGTAGGTCCTGTAGATGCGGTTGGGTGTTGGCTTTAATAAAACTTGTTTTGGTGCATATTTGGTACGTGTCCTGAGCTGGGCTGTGGTGGGCTTCTGAGAGGTTGATGCTGGCTGATTGGAGTGCTTTGTGTTCATGCTGTGCTGAGTCACAGCAAGTAACCTGCCAAGGTGGGATTGTTTCTGCACAGTCAGCTTCAGTGCCTCGCAACGTGTAATGCTGATGGACTCCCATTACAAAAACTGAATTGGCAGCTTGCTAACACTTTTTGACTATACGCAGAGCTGTTCTTTGTTTAGGAAAGAAGCAAGCAATGAGCTAGGTCGTCTTGAAAGATAAAAACATCTTCTGTGGAGAAGCACCAGGCTTTGTGTTAAATTTTCTTCTGTGAATGAGGCAGACCTTCTGGATCCGTTTCAGCTCAGTATGGTGGCAACTTGTCTGGCTATGAATGTGTTTGCTGTGGAAGTGCAATTGGGAAGAGTGTCCTGTGAGACCAGGAAGGGATATGTAGATCAGCAGAGGGTAGGCGTGGAGAGCTCTTCCTCACAGGTGTCTTTAGTGTGCTGTCTGGAAAAAAGCATCTGCAGAGATGGTGTAAGATACAATGAATCTCTCTGTTATGTCCAGGATATTGAAAACAAAATATCTGTCAGATATGTTGTGTCTATCAAGCCTCTCTGGCTAGTCCACTGTGTGTAAGATGTTTTTCAAGTTTTTCTCTGGAAAAACTTAACAGTTGGATTTCTAACAAACTCTTGAGGAAAACTTGCCACTAGTTGTTTGTATGTTTTATGCCCAGAAATTCTTCAACCATTTGCGTTACCATCTTCGGACATCTGAGAAGCTTGACTTTGAAGTGGCCCACGTACTTCTGGAGCAGAAACCAAGATTTCACTGGAGTTCCATTTCTCCTATTGAATTGATATCTTGTCTCAAAATCTTCATATGGAATTGGTTCTGCAAAAGCAAGCCAGATGCTATGCAATGTGGTTATTCGAATACCTTTCAAAAGCAATATGAAGGTCCTCTATTTACAGATTTAAGTGTAAGGGAGGAGTAATGATGTTCTTGGTATCAAAACCAAATCACAATTTGCCTGCAGGCAATCTGTTTATGTTCAGCTCAGTCTTGCTGCAAGTAGATAGACTTCTGTGCTTGTAGAGTGTTGTGTGTAAGGCTCGTAGAGCTGCTGAGATCTGCATCTAGATATGCAGGATTCTGGCAAATTACTGCAACCTGACTCTTCATAGAGGTGTTGTTGCCTTTCTTCTATTGCTCAATTGGGCTCAAAACTGAAGCAAGCCAACTCACTGATAAGATAAGCAATAGAGGCCATGACAACTTTCACTGCTCTCTGAATCCTGACAGCTCTCTTGAAAGCATTACAGGTTTAATCTTAGATTTCTATCTACTTGTAAAAGTTAAAAGAAGTTAGAGATTAAAAGGCTCAAGTAGTTACTTAAGACACATAACCACTGTGAGTTGCTAATAAAAATGCCACACTGTTGTGTATTTTTGTAAGTGAATTACCATGCTAAAATCAGCATTGTACGTGTTTTGATTTCGGTTAGAGTAAGCTGGGTGATGTGTTCTACATCCTGGAGTGGCAGTGGTGCTGAAGTACACGTGTCATGCACTATGTAACCATTGTGCTTCTGGACTTGCCAAGCCTTGGTAAAGTGGATGGCTTACGGCTCCGTTATGATGAACCCTAGCGCGTAAATACAAGATTAAAATGCACTCCTGCAGAAATTGTTGGCAGCAAGCCTAACCTTAAAAGGTGCCTGGTATGATAACACCTGTTAGCAGTCTGTGGGGAGCTGGATATCAAGCCTGTAGTGGCAGCTTCTGTGCTGCTTGTTTTCCAGTGTGTGTTTGGGGCGATAGTGCCATGTTAGCCAACTCTTCTTCAGGCCGGTGTTCAGGAGACATCAAGAAGGAAAGTAAAACCTTTATTTCAAGCTATGCTTAAAAGACTGGAATGAAGCACTTTTCTCAAATCTGTGTTTCTTGGGCCGATGCCTTTTACCTGTCTGTTAGCTTTTCAGTTGAGCTAAGTTTGCTGCATCCATACTCGTTTTGACATCAGATTCCTGATGCGTTACTTTTTTGGAGTATTGAGGAAGATAAATTACATGTTGATGTTATGACTGTTTCTTTTGGTCTCACCACAAAGTTTGCATAGAGCCTAAAGTTAGAAAAGCTTCACTAAATGTACAGAATCTGCAGACTCAAAACTTAGATTTTGTGGTACTGAACACCTGCAAAATGTATTTAATGATTATAAGAACACAACTTTTTTTTTTTTTTTGTAGAGTTTGTGCTGTTGTATTACCGTGAAAATGAGGGCAATTGGCAGTGCAAACCAAAGGAAGGAGAAAGGAAATATTCTGATTCTTTCAGTTTCTATCTTTTAGTTTGCATTGGAGGTCTATTTGGAACAGAAAGCAAACTGAGACACTTGGTAGTGTTCTGCTGCTATGAATGTTGCATATATCCACGTCTTTCCTGGAAGGTTGCAATAGGAGGGTGTGCTCTGAATATGCAGTGCTAAACCTTATTGCTACACCACTCCTTTCTAAGAGAAAAGGGAACATGGATGTGGGTATGGAGCCTACTTCATGCAAAGCTTTATTTGTTAGTAAATGGAGCATAAATGGATATCTTAACTACCTAATTTTGGTTTCTGCCTACTTCAATTGGACGTGCCAGTCAATTCTCAAATATGTACGTATCAATGTGCATACAGAATGGGGTGCTGTTAGATTGACAGGCAGCATTCCCATGACAGTAATAGCTTTATTGTTAAGTGCAAGCCAGCATTTCTTGGCACCAACAAGGAATAGACCCTTGAGGGCACTAAACTGCCCTCGAGGACCAGATTTATTGTTGGCTGATCATGGTTAATCTTCAGAACCAAGCAGAAGTGCAAGTTTTCCACTTGCTACAACTAGCAAACATGGAATTTTTGACTACTTGAAAAACTACAGATACATGCAGTTTGAAATGTAGATACGCCATGAAATGCAGACTAATATTACTAATATGACATGGTTTTGCTACCTTCTTGATGAACATTTAATTAGCATGTGAATGCTGGGTAACAGCTGTGAGCTATGCATAGAAAAGTAACTTGACCTTTAAGTGGTTCAGTTTTCTAGGTACAAGTCATTCCAGGACAGCGTCTGGGATGGTTTTTTGTTTTTGTTGGTTTTGTTTGTTTTAGTAATGCTTCTCAGTACCTTTTTTTTAATCAACAGTGAGAGAAATGTCTTTCTTGCTAGTGTTGTTTCATACTTGATAGTACATTTGGGCAATGTGCCAGCAGTTCTTGTGGTGGAAAGGCTATTGTCCGCTTTAGATTAGATCTGTTTTAAAAGGATGGTTTTCTAGTAAGCAGGTCACTCACATAGGTGTAATGTAATTCAAGCATTGATGACTTGTATGACGTACTGCTTTCATGAAAAACTTGTGTTTTTCCCCTCTTTCCTTCAAGCTTCTGTTATGCATGAAAGGCTTTCTGACTCATGGGGATTTTTGGTCATGTTCTATATTTAAGGACTTCTACTTCTATTGTCAGAACTGCTTTTGTACTCTGTGTGTATAATCTAATTTCTGTGGTAGCACACTGTGATTCCTTGTGTGTGAGAATTCATTTCACTGTGAAGAAAACAGCATCGGGTCATGGGATTGCTGAATGTTGCAGCATGTTTGTATCAGAGGCATTGTAGTGAAGGATGGCTGTGTGGTCATGTTGCGTGCATCGCTTCTTAGGCTTTGAGTGTGATCAGTTAAAGGCTTCGTGATTTTTCATATCTTTATGTTGATAAAACATACCTGTTTCAAGGACCTAAACTTCAACAAAACTTGTTTATTTTTTTAAAAGCAGACCCATGAGAGAACAATTTCTGTTCCTCTGGGTGCTTTTTAGCTAACTGTGCTCTAACTGTCCTTGCTCTTCTGTATCATTTATGTCATTGACTGCAGTATGGAGAGCTTAGTAATTGTTCCAAGGTTGAAGAATTGCAAGAAGCTTTCTTTGTGTCCCATGTGCTGGAAAATTAGGAAGGGAAATGTGAACAGGCGAATGAATTGCTCCTGCATTTCCCCTACTGAGTAGTACTTGGATCTTTTCTTTTCTTGGGGAGGAGTTTCCAACAAGTTGCTGTTGAGAAATTTTAAACCCCATAATCTCAAAAAAAAAAAAAAAAAAAAAGAAAAAATTGATTTTTCTGCTAGACAGCCTTGTGGAACGTGCATATTGCTATTAGCGCAGGTGAGCAAAACCTGAAAAATAGGGAAGAATGAGAGCACCTAAGCTTCCATTGCGTGTGGCTGAAAGTATCTCAAGTTTTCTAGATGAATAGCTTAAATGAAAAGGAGTCATAATTATCAAGGATCTGTTCTGTTTTTCCCTTACTTCCTCCTGCTCTTGCCTCTATTCCGTTCAGTGGATTAAGAAATTGTCCTGGGATGGAGTTGATTTTCTTCATTGTGCCTGGTATGATGTTATGTTGTGGCTTTAGGAGAAAAACATGTTGATAATACAGCAATGTTTTAGTCACTGCTGAGCAGTGCTGTACAGAGCCAAGGACATCTCAGTTCTTCAGCTTCTTATCCTGCCAGTGAAAGAGTGGAGGGAGGACAATTTGCTACCCCAGGCATAACCAGGACAGCTGACCTAAACTGGCCAAAGGGATATTTCATGCCATATGGCATCATGTGAGAAAAAAAAATATATCTATTAAAAAAAAATAAAAAATATATATAAAAATGGTGGGGAGTTGGCTGGCAGCTGCTGATTTGGGACTGGCTGGGCACCAGTCAGGTCAGCGGGTGATGAGCAATTGTTGTGCATCACTTCTTTTGTGTGTGTATTGTTGTTCATTTCTCTCTTCCTTTTCTATCTTTTTGTCTCAACCCACAAGTTCTTTTCTCTTTTTTTTTTTTTTTTTTTTCTTTAAATTTTCCTGATTCTCTCCTGCATCCCATTGGGAAGGGGGAGTGAGTGAAAGACTGCATTGGTGTTCAGCTGCCTGCCAGGAATAAACCACAAGAATAAAGGAATATTTCTTTTAGCCCTTGCTCAATAAGAAGTCTAGGAATATGCTGATTTTTATTATTGTAACTTCATATGAATATTACAGGGATTTCTGAGTTATAAAATACTCAAATCTGAGCCATAGCATGTAAACAGTCCTAGTCACACCTTCATCTTAAGTGATGACACACACACACACACACACACACACAACACACAAAAAAAAAAAAAAAAAAAAAAAAACCAGCTCTCAATGTCACCCCTGTTCTATCAGTGAACCATTGATACAGTTTTGTTTTGCCTTTTTCCAGTTGGGTTTTTGAGTCCCTTTGACCTGCAGTGAACAACTACCTGTTCAGATGGCCACTATTACTTCTCCACCATTGATACAACTCTAGTATCCAGTCACACTTTCCCCCACTTGCACATACCCTTATAAGCCCCTTGAGGAAAAGAAACTGGAGCTGTACTGGTGTTTTCCCTTGTACAAGTTAACGGGCATCTGCCTCGATTATCTTAATAGCTGATCATCTTTTCCTGGCTTCACTGATCTAAGGAAAAGACAGCACAAGGGTATATGTAAGTGCTTGTAACTACATTACTGCAAAGATTCTGAGTAGTTTTTCCAGGACCTGCAAAATAGTTTCTTGTTTTTCACCCCTCAGGAAGAAAATTGTAGTGGTGATTGTATGAATATTTGCATCTGCTGGTGGTTGGAGATGAAGCAGTTAGTTTTACATACGCTAGACATTTCTATGCAATTTGTCTTTGAACAGCGGCACTGGGGATGACCTCGTCAGACTAGGAATGGCTCAACAATTTCAGTACATTTGCTCTTGCTGGCTCTTAATAGTGCTGTACCTAAGGGTGCACCTCTATTCCACCTTTAAATACCTGCTTCCTCCAGTATCTGGCAAAGGTACTTGGTTGTACTTGTATCTGCTTACCACCTGGCAATGCTTTTGTTCATCCCAAGGCAATCTCAGTTCTTTAGGGGCTCTGTTGTACTTGGTGCATTTATGAAGCTTTTAGATTTGGATTTTCTTCGTTTTGGGTTTTTTGCTTTTGTACTTCATGGTGGGTGCTGATACAGGAGGTGTTTCTCATTCAGTCTCCTTCTTTACTTGATGAAATGACGTTTCTGAAATTGGTTTATAAGTAGCATTGCCAACAACTTCAGGCAGGCCTGATCAATCTTCTTGAGCCTGCAGGGTTATGCTGTTGTTTTCTTAAGACTGAGCATCGCTAAGCCTGAAAAGACCACGGGAAGCAGGAGGTACAGGTAGTGAGGAGACCCCTGATCCGAGCACACAGGTATCTGTCAGAACCCTTATCTCCATTCTGTATTTTGCCAACAATCATTGCATTTTTATCCTCCTATCTATAAATCCGCTTTAATCTTTATGAAGTTATATTGATACAAATATGGTGATCAGTGGTTTTTTTTTTCCTCGGTTTCTTTATTTGTAGTGTAACTAAAATTAAAAAAATGGAAAAACATACAAAGGAAAAAAAAAAAAAGCACCGTAGCTTTGTGAGGATTTTGAGAAACAAGTACAGGATTCAGAACTATCGAAATATTATGTTAAGCAAAAGCAAGTTTCAGGATGTTCCTTTCTATCTTCTTTATGATTATCAAATGTAGGTCTGTAGTCAGTAAGATGGGCACAAGTGGGCATCAGGACAGTTTTGTCCTGATGCAGTCTCCATTCTCAAAAGAAGGTGACAAAGTAATTTCTGAAAGCCATTGCTACCAGACCTTGCTGACAATACACTTCAGTCCGTAATTATTTTTTCAATGCATTTAGGTAGCTTTATGTCCTATGCTGGGATAGAGTCTTAATGAACAAATCTCATTATATGCATTTTTTTTTCAAGAGCTTTTAATCTGTTGCATTGGCCTTACTCTGTGGGCTCAACTGATCTATTAATAAGTGCTTGTACAGTCTTTGTGGAGTGTAGTGTGCTTATCGACTTGTTTGGTTTAGACAATTCTCGTAGGGTTTTCAACTGAATGCATGTAAATACTTAGTAATGAATCCTTCAAGGGTTTGGCATGCTTTATAATTGGAAATCATTTTAGTAGGGGAGCAAAAAAAATATAAATAGTATGTTTGTTATGAATGAATTTGAAAAAACAAGCAGCTGGATTGTTGAGAAATCCAGAATAAATACCTAGAAGTAAATTTAAAAAAAAAATCTTCTGGGATGTTGAGAAGCTGCTGTCATCAAAAGCTGCTTCATATAGATAAGATTTCCTCATTTCATTTCATGCATCTATTTCAGTTGGGTAAACAAGGGAGAAATAGAACCAGTAAGTTGTTTGGTGTTTTTCTTGCTGTCATTGGCATCACTCTACACAGCAATGAAAGCTGTCTGTAAGATGATGAGCCCTAATACTTCAAAAAATCTTGCTGTTAATGTCTGTAAGTTGTTAGTTTAAAAAACATGTAATGTTTCTCATCTTTTAACTTACCGGATTTTAATTTCAGACTTGAAACAATTTACTTTTTTTCTATTTTTGAAGTACAGGAGGTTAGAAGTCAGTGCTGTTCAAAATTCTGTTGCATTTCTATTTAAGTTTTCATTGAACTAGATAAAGATGTTTAACAGCCATTTACCACCTTGTGGCAGAGGCACAAAGAATACAAGAAATGAGTAAGTTTCTGTTTATCTGCATAGCTGCTTAGATATATTTCAATTCTTTATGGTTATGTTACTAAAAGATACTAAGACTGACCTTTCTTTTATGGAACAGCACGTAAGTATGCAATGCAAAAGTAAATCATTTGAAATAGTATGTTGTTACTGAATTTGTTTTTCCACTGCTTGATTTAGATGATTCTCTTATTTTCAAACATAGGAGCAATCATTATTTGGGTTGTGGTTGACCTTAAGAGTCCAGCATCTGGATCCAATCCCTTTCATCCTTTCAGGACAAGAAGAGCATGATAGGTTTTTTTATACAGAATAGCTCTGAATTGTAAGGTTTAAGGCATAGTTCTGTTTAGGTCAAAGGGGAAGGATGAGGAGAAAATAAAACAGCGCAACCCAAAAAAAGTGCTAGTGTTCTTAGCATATGCAAAAGCAGTCCACTTCTATTCCAGTTTTTCTGTTACCTTGTACACGGCTAACCACTTTGACTCCAAGACAGCAACGCGATACTAACATTACTAATGTGTCCTTAGGAGTAAGGTGTTGTGTCTAGCACTAGTTATGAGGACTGGCATCAATTAAGGCTGTTTGGCGTTACTTTAGGATAAATACTCTCCAAGAGGAGGTATTTCTGGCAGTGACATCAGAAAACAGACATTTAAGTGTCTGCCAGTAAGTGAGCTGTGTACGCATTTGACTGGAAGTCATCTGAACAAGTTCTTACACAGCTGAGGATGCTTGAATATTGGCAGCAGTGTGATACAGCTTGTACTAAGGAGCTGAGTGGAATTAGGATGGTATCCATTGAGATCAGTAGGGCCCAGTGACTTGTCCAACGTGGCTTTCTAAGCTCAATGTGTAAATAAGGTAGACTGTAGCAGGTTAGTTTTTCCTCATCCCCTGTACTTTATAGGTGAAATGCAGCTGTTCTGTGGTTACCTACCACCCTGTGAAATCCAAGACCAATGACCCCAAGTGAGTTAGTTGTCACCCCAGCATTTGGTATGTTTTTAGCAGCATAGTTCCTTAATTTTGTATGGCACCTAGGTATATACAACTTGTCTGCTTTTCCTGTTAAGGAGGAAACTGGATTTGTGAGGATCTTGTCCTCTTGCACTTACAAGAAGTACTCAAGATTGTGGAGTGTGTATATCTGTGCCATATGCTCTCCCATGTAGTGCTCAAGCATGGTGATGGGGTCAGCAAATGAAGAAAATGCCATACTAAGTGCATCTGTTTTTAGTCTGACAATAATGCAGTTTTAGTGAGAGTGATAAATGCAGCAGTTCTTTAAGGTTTGTCATGTGAAACTTTATGTAGATAAGCTGGGCATTCATACTAATCCACTAAAAAGAAAACTGCTATGTTTCAGGCAGGATTATATTTGTTTTGCTTTTAGAAAATTTTATGAGTTGATCGTGAGTTTGAGATTTATATTTTCTTGTGAGCGTGAAGAGAACAGTTGAGATGCACTTCTCTGCTAACAGAGAGGAATTGCCATTCAACCTTGTGGTGGAAAGGCAGAGTTTTGCCTTGGTCCCAAGGTAGGCTGCTGATTGAGCTTCTGGGGCTAAAAAAAAAAAACCATTGTGAGACAGCTGTTTGCTTGCATGAGATTTCTGAAATGAGAAGACAACAATGAATCCCTGTTGCATCTGGAATGGAAAACAAATCTCTGAAGCCAGGCACCTTGCTAGTAGGTGTGATACATGTGACAAAATGAATCATCATCTTTTGGATTTGTGTAGCTTTTTTTTTTTTTTTTTTTTTACTTTTTTCTCTATATCTCAGTAAACTTGAATATCTGTGAGCAAGGTGCCCGTCTCAGGGGGAGAGGGGGGCCGACAGACACTTCTTTAGGCATGCTAAATTGCTAGAAGTGGACCGGTAATCAGCAGAAAGTCCAAGCCTGTATTTCACTTGAACAGATGATATTGAAGAGCTTTGTAAATTCTTATTGAAAGTAAATTCAGCCAAGTGTGTTTGGATTTGATAGCTTTTTCTTTTTCCATGATATTCCTCCTTTGCATACTCACAGTACTTTCTTTTCTGCTGTTTTATGTTTTCTTCAGATAACGTTATTCATAAAGCTTTGCAGAATGTTTGCTTTTTTGGAAGCCACTAACTTCTTATTTTTACTATTGTTGCAGTACCTGCTACAGTCATCACTGCCACAACTGCTAAAATGGAGGTGGTTTCAGCAGAAGTAAACAGCTTGCTCCCTGAGGAAATAATGGACACTGGTATAACTCTGGTGGAAGATGACAGCATTGAGGCGGTTATCGTGTCTTCACCAATGGGAGATTCTATTCCCATGGAAACAGAACTGGAAGAAATAGTGAACATAAGCTCCACTAGTGACGCTTCAGTTACAACTACAGCCACAGTCACCTCAGAACCAGTTACTGCACCCAGTAATCACTCGGGTGATGTGACTGCAAACACCACAACTATAAAAACTGAAGGAAATTCAGTAGTAAAGCCTGCCTTTCAAAGTGGTCTCCATAAGCTTGGTACTCAGACTCCGGTCACTATATCAGCCAATCAGATTATTCTGAACAAGACCACTGACCTTAAAATAGGCAATCAGAGTATTAAACCAGATGGGCAAAAGCTAATTGTAACAACTTTGGGCAAGACTGGCCAACCCATTGTTTTAGCGTTACCTCGCTGCCAGCTCCCGCAGGCACAGAAGACTGTGTCCCAGACCCAAGGTGGAGACTCCAAAGTACAAGGCCAGCAGATCAAAGTTGTTATTGGAGGTCGGTCAGAAGTGAAACCTGTTGTTGGTGTCTCGGCTTTAACACAGGGAAGTCAGCTGATAAATACTGCTGCCCAGCCTTCTGTTTTGCAGACCCAGCAATTAAAAACAGTACAGGTAAAGTGAGTTATGCTGATGAAACCTCTTTAAAATGATTCTGTTGGTGCGACTGTTGTCTACTTCCTTCACTGGCTGACACACTGAAAGGTTGCTTTCAACCTTTCCTTTCCTTGTATAAAAGTGCAAGGCTGCTCTTAACCCACTCTTTCATCTGTGAATGCATTTACAATTGTATGCCTTTTATTTCCCAGCTACTGTCTTGAATCTTAGGGGTTTGCCTCAGAGGAAGTTAACTATCAAAATTCACTATATTGAATTTTCCCATTGTTTTCGTTTTATAAAAATAAACTCTATATGCTTTCATAAGACTGAATTGAACTCTTGATGACTACCATTCTTTATTCCAAGTGTACGCTGCTTTCCTCTTTTAAGAGCAACTAGTTTCTTAAATTCTTAAATTTAGCTTGTTACAAGTAAAGTCTCTGAAGAACCTTAATGCATTTGAGAAGGAACAAAAACGGTACATCTTGTCTACCTTAAACCTGCTTAAGCTTATCAATGTATATTGATCAGCTAGATTATATTGTAAGATGCACACTTCTAAATGCTATTTCCTGCTTCAGGTACAGATCTTGAGGTAATTGAAAGTAGAGAGAATCTTAACGGATCTGAAAATATATTGAAAAGACATGGGCTATTAGCCAAAGGGGTCTGATATGTGGCAGAACTGAATGTGAGTGATGTTGTTCTAAATGGAGGTGAGATACAAATCAAAAAATCATGAAAGGAAAGCTGGAACTCAGTGGAGGTTATGGTGGAAAATAAACGTTTTTACAGTTGAGTAAAATGAGAAAGGAAAATTCCAAGTATACAAGCAAAAACAAATTTCCTGCATGTGAAAAATGACTGACTTTTAAGCATACTGCAAGCAGTGGTACATCCTACAGCTAGTATCTTGTGATAAGCAAGCATGAACAACTGTCACGTGATAGTTTGTTTTAAATCAGTAGATGGTCCTTGCACCTGTGCCTGCTTTTTCCTCCTTTGTCGCTACCCTATATCTGCAAGAAAAAATGTTTCATACTTAAGACTGTTTTAAATATATCTATTTGGTATGTTGCTTTTACTTTTGTAGTTCCTTGTTAATGATACTGTTGACATTATAGCTTTCAAAAGTGTTTGCTTGTGAGTCAGTACAGGAAGGTGTAAGAGCGGATCAGTACCTATTAGCTTCAGTTACTGCTAACTGGCACATACAAGAAACAGAAGAAGAAAACTTGCCTGTGATGAGCTTCTGCTTGCATGAGACTACTTGTGCCAGCAGTGATTTAATGATTGACCTCTACTGTTTGTCATTAGGAATGTTACAGGTTCCTTAATGTAACCTGATACAAATGGACTTAACAAAGTTAATCAAACCACAATTAAATTAATTAACAAATGGTTTTAAGTCTTTACTTCCTTTTCTAAAATTGATAGAATTGTTAACTCATGATATTCATTGTTTGTTTTTTCTTGTTATAAGGAGTAGAAGAAGTAGAAATGAAAAGCAAGACAACAGCGTTCAGTTTGTTAGAACTGCCTGATACTGCAGAAAAGACAGCTACGTGAGCAGCTCCCAGACAGTACTTATCCCTGCAGAAAATTACTTTATCAAAGGGTTATATAAGGCTAAGTGAGAGATTCAGTCTATTCTATCATGTATGACAGGGGAGGTAACCCATGCTTCGAGTTCCTGGCTTAGAAAATGAAGTCATGCATTACCCTAAGATCCAGAATGAAACTCTAAACTCTCAGTGCCTTCTTGGCACCTTCTGAGTGGAAAAGGAAGCCATGAATGCCTCCTTGCTTCCCAGGAGTTATATGTAACTTAACTCATGTGATTCAGTTGTTTTCAAATGCACAGCCGCATGTCATTTGGACTTGTTGCTGAAAAGTGAATTGATAAAAGACTAGACTTGGATGACTAAGAACCTCTCTACAATTCTCCTTACACTATCACTGTACTAGCAAATTCTCAGATCAAGGAAATTCATTAGTCTTACTATAATCTATTTGTAATACCTGATATCTCATCATTTGAGAAAGGGCAGAGTTGACAGAGTTCCAGCAGAACGTTCCTTGTAATCTTGCTCCCTCTCTGCAGTGTTGAGAGTTATGAGGCTGTGCAGTACAAAATGTAGCATGACCTTAGGATTCTTTCAAGAATCCCAAGGGTCTAAGAGAAGAGTCTTATTGCTTTCCTGTTTGTAGACCTGGGTGACTTGTCACAGTATAGTTGAAATCACTACCCTGAATGTGGAAAAAACGACTTGGCAAATGCATCTGCTTTTAGCCTAGCGTTCCTGCTTGCATGCAAGCTTAAAAATCACCATGAGCTAGTATATTAGCTGATGCTTCAGTGCAAAGCAGAAGTTGAGCCTTGCAGATGACTCAACCAGAGGTCCAGACCCACTACCACAGCTGTCACTAGACTGGTCTGACTTGAACTTGTCTTGGTGTGGTAACTGCCTGTGTATTTCAGCAGTTAAATCTGCATGTCTGAAGCACAATTGCTACCATGGCAAAACAACTGCCAGCATTGTGGCTGTGTCTCATAGTGGAAGGATAATGGCATGTACTCCCTAATCCCACAGAAAATTCCTATTCCTGATACAGTATCATATCCTTATTATCTTCTCTGGAGTATGCTGTTATCTTCAATTTCCAGTCTCTGTGTGGTTGTTTGTTTTTTTTTTTCCTTTTATACCAAGTATAAATTACTTTGGGTGTGGCTATGTGGAAGATCTCCGGTGAGGTCATCTAGGGAGTAGATTCATGGAATGTTAGCTTCCTTGTGGTAGTAGTGTTGTGTATCTACCAGTAAGTGCAAGGTGTGACTACTACGTTGTTTGACAGCTGAAGTCAGAGTCTGGTCACAGAAGCGTGCTTGCTATCTTGGTTAGTGGGGAGTGCTTACAGAGGCACAAATTAATGCTTTAAGTAGAGATGCTTGCATATTAATCGTTCTCCCACTTTACAGAGAAAATGACTGGAATGTGCTTCTTAATATTTTCCTAATGAAAAAGCTTGTTGCTATAGGAAATACTTTTGCAGTCTAATTTGAAGAAACTTGTGGAGAGCGTGCTTAGCTTACATAGGCAAAGAGGAATAATGTTAACTTCCTGTGATTAGTATAGGCAATGACAGAGAGCTCCAGAGTACTTGCTCTTGCTGAAGCATCAAAGGGGCAGTCTGTCATTTTGATTTCCTCTGGCTTCTCTAGTCATACTGAAGTGGGTAATGAGTTTTCCACTGAAGCACTTGTGCTATCAGCCCCTGCAGCAGGGCTCTCAAAAAGGCTCTCTGCCAAGGGGCAGCCAGCTGGCTGGGAGCGTGCGGCCTGCTTCTAATGGCCAAGGGAACTGTGTTGGGGTTTCTCTATGCCTCCAAAGGCCTGAAGGATTCGGTCTTTTCTTACGTGGTGTTAGAACTCCTTCTTACTAGACCAACAGGAGGGTGTTGTAAGTTGAGCCTGGAAGGAGCCTACTTCTGTTGACTGGCTATTGTATTGGGATTTTTACTTTTCTCCGAGGTAATTTGTGTTGTTGGCTGGTGTTTTACAAACATTTACACCAATAATTTAAGCTAAGTTAATGGCTGTTACTGGGAAACAACTGCTTTTCAGTGCTTGTGTTCTGGTAGGTGGTCATCAAGTTCAGAGTCAGATTTTGACCTTACTTCAAAGAGTAAAAGTAATAGCAGTTGAGTTGGTCTGAAACGTATGACAGAATTAAATTAACTTCAACAGAATGGAAATTGCTAATTCAACAGGTAAAATGTGGGGAACTAATCAGAAACCAGAATATGTGTAGTTTGGCTTATAAAATACTACTAGATTGTGTTCATCCATCCCCTACATACGTGCAAAGAGAAGTGAATTCTTGATGTTAAATGTCTTTGAGTTATGTTTATATAGTGTGCTGTGAATTAAGCTTTCTGTGAAAAATTTATATTTGAATCTGAATATATCTCCAAGAAGAATGGAGGTTTCTTTGCTGCTTCATTTTAGGGTGAAGGTTTACTCCAAAGAGCACTCCAGTCTAAATGCAGAGGAACACAAGGTATCCTCTAAATACTGTTTGTCCTCTATTGCTGTGTAGTGTCGGAGCTGCTGGGTGTCCCTTTCTCTTGGCTGGGCACAGTTCAAGCACACAGAGACATATCCTTTCTGTAGGAGGCTAGAAGGTTCAGACCCATCACAGGTGGACCTCTGACTGCCCCGGCCATCCTGCAAGCATGTGCTGGCAGTTGAAACAGCCCCACACTTGATCTTTGTGTGGAGACTGCTTAATTCATTATGTATTGCAGAACACTTAGAATGTTTCAGTGTTACTCTACTATAAAAGTGTTCTTAGTCAGCAAATGCTAGAAATAGGGCTGTGTATAGGAAACCACAACATCCAGCCTACTCATTTGCTTCATTTAAGCAATCACAACTTTCTCAGGCTGTTGGAAGTAGCTCTTGTGTCTATATTTTTCTACGTGTGTGAGGCTTCTCTGGTTAGCTGCTTCAGTAGCAAAGGCAGATCTGTAACTTGGTATGTGGCTTCCCATGTGGATGCCATGCCATGAGTCTGTGACATTGCAAGAGTTGGTGGCTGATGTCTGTGGGATGCAGGACAGGCCCAAGGGCTAGTAGAAACAGTTAGGGTAAATGCATCTGGTAGCAGACCCTTCAGTATTGAAAAGGTTTGTTGCGGGAAGGGACACAGGGAAGTCTTTGTTACCAAACCCTTTTTAAACAAAAGCCTTCAAAGTGAAACAATCTGTCTCATCAAATTGCATGAACTTGTTCCTGGTTCTGCAGTGCTTCTGGGGACTGGATCTGCTGTGAAATGTAGGCAAAAGACCTGGATAACAGCTAATTGATGTTTGTGTTAGTTAACCAGTGTCTAAGACTTCCAGGAGTTTCCAGCTTATTTTTTCTCCCATTTATAGGGCAGAAGTGTGCTGCTATGTCAGCACAAGTAAAGAGTTGCCTTGTTGAAATAGTTTGAGGAACAAGTTATTTCCTAGTTGCCTGAAAATGTGACATTTTTCTAAACTTCAAATTTTAAGACTGATACTTCTAAGGTAATGTATTTATATAGACAGACTGCATGTGAAATTTATTTTCAGGACGCTAATAAGGTACCTTGAAATCAAGGCATGTTTGTAGAGAATCCTTATAGGTTGACTGTAAGGGGTTTGGCTGCCGTGCTTTGGCTTGCTCTCTCGAGTGGCACAGATAACTCATGAGAAATTGAGGTAAAGTGTGAGGTGAACAATTTTTCTCTACTTCGACATGTGAATGTTGCCCTCTTGTATGATGTATGTAACAACATGATCATTCCGATCCAAAACACTCAAGTTACTGGAGCTCTTTTTTTAATCCATCTTTCAGATTGCAAAGAAGACCCGAACTGCAACTTCAGGCCCAGTGATCACCAAGCTCATCTTTGCAAAACCAATCAATAGCAAAGCTGTTACAGGGCAGACCACTCAAGTGTCTCCGGTCATTGCAGGTTGTACTTACTTGACTTTACTTGTTTTGCTTTACAATTTTTTAAAAGACTATTTAAAGAGGTGATGGTGGTAGAATTCTTTTTGTATTGGTTTTTATTATAGATTTCTGAAGCAACTGGGGAAAAAAAAAAAAAAATCAGCAAAGATTTTGGTAGGTAGAAACAGATATGGGCAGTGGTTGATTCCCTTACACTTTTTTCATTTATCTAGCTGTAGATTTGGGTTATTTTGGTTTTTCTGCAAAATGTTTTTACTTTGTGGATTTTGGGGGGGAAAGAGAGAAGTGTCTCAGCCTGAGAAAAGGCAACTTGATAAACAAAGTATTTATGGATAACTTACATAAATAAAAAAGGGAAGGGAGGCAAACGCTCTTCTATTTCTATAATCTGCTTATGATAGACTAAAATGTGGTACGTGGAAATAACAAGAGAAACATTTCTGAGAGAACTATCAATTAAGCTGTTGTTTCTATTGAATTGCTCAACTGCTTAAGAAATAAGCATTTCAGAAGAGTCTAAAGTTAATTAAGGTTAATAAGAGATGGTTTGCCTCTTTGGAAAATAAATCTGGTCCTTTTTTGTCTTAGTAAAAAAAAAAAAAAAAAGCCCCCACCAGTGTAAGCTTTTGTTCACTTTGGCAGTGGGACTGATATGTCCCTTGATAAAATGCAGATTATCACCAAAGGACAAACGTGGAAAGCTGGAGTTGTTTTCAGAGCTCTGAAGGGATTCCTCAGCTGTTCAGACTGACAAACCCAAGTAGGCCTAAAAGCTCTTCCATTTATTTAAATGAATATGTTAAGTCTTCATAGAGCTGGGACTTGAGCTGCTTGTAAGAAGAAAGCAATTGTCTCCTGCATTCATCATTTCCACTGTTACAGTGATTGGCACATATTTGAATCATAATCCTCTCCTTGTGCTGTCAGACTGGCCTGTGCCCAGCTTTGTGTTGCCAGTGAAACTGGATGTCCCAGTTCCCACTTATTCCTCTTCCTCAGACAGTTCCCCATCAAACATACAGACCTATAAATAATAAGATTGCTTTGCTGTGTTTACACACATCTGAATTAAGCTATTTGTGTGTTTAAAAAATAAACTTGGAGAGGAGAAAGCCACTTTGAGAAGCATTACATTTTTATCTGGCATTACATTTTCACCTGCTGTTACATGAAAATTGACAAGCATAAGGAATTAAGGAACCACAGCAGAAATCGTTTTTGCAAGTATGTTGTTTCATTAGGTTCCTAAATCCTGCTGCCTCCAGAGTGAAAGGAAACATATAGATCACAAGGTATCTACGCAGTATTGAAGACAAATACATTACAAAAGAAATAAACTTCTACCCTTAAAATAAATATACTGGAGAATACAAAGTACTTTTCCCTGAGTTTGCAAGAGGCATCACTGGGAGGTGAAGATGCTTTCCTAAGTGAGAGAAGAAGTCTTTCTAAATGCCTTCCTTTCCTCTTTCCATCTCAACCACCAGTAGTACACTTTGCCAGCGCAGAAAGGCTGGTATTTGGAGAAGGGATTGAATTCTGATTTGCTTATGTGTTTTTCTCTGTCTGATAGGTATTTTTAATTGCTTGAAAATTTCTACCAGCTGAAGTGGAAATTCTTTATTTGAAAGAATTGTTAGTATAAGCAGCCAGATTCTATTTAGGAAGCTGATGCTAAGGGCAGCAGAAGAAATGCAGGGAGAAGGGGAAAAACTGTTATAAGAGACACAGTGGGGGGAAACAAGAATAGAAGTATTGAATACTGAAGAGTGTGACGTTTTTTTAGGTTGCATGTTTGGCAACCAAGTGTGCTGTTACTTTGGCTGCGCAAAAATGGAGGTTGCCTTAGAGCACACATCTCAGGGCAGCTTTCTGCAAGGATGGTGTTCCATGTTAGTTGTGTTAATCATCATGTCACCAGATGGTTGTGGATCAGAAAGTTACGCTGTTCCTTGTTTGATTTTGATTTATAGTACAGCAGAGTTGATGAGAGAGAAGCTATGACAGAAATACGTCTGAGCCAAAGGCCAGCAGAGGAAAGCTCAGTGGTCAAGCACTCTTTGGAAATCATTTTAAAAGCATTTAAAAAAAAAAAAAAAAAAACTCTGCTCTTGGGGTTTTGCAATGTTGTTGAGGCTGATTTTGTGATTTGGAGCTTTTGATGTTTAAGCTTCTTTGCCATCATAAAAGCAGATTGTATGTGGAGTTACACCTCCACCCTTATTTTCACAAGAGTGTCGTCTATTCTGTAGGCAGTGAAAAAGCCAACCACCAACACAAACAGAAGGAAAAAGAGGTCACAGTTGAACGCAGAGAGATACCAAGTACCATTTTCATGGTCATATGGAGAGTTTCTGCTGTCAGAGCTGTAAAAAGAAGCACCCACCCCACTCCCCCCCCTTCCCAGTTCACACTTTCTTGCACATTGGCAGCAGCCTGAGGACTTCCTAGCAAGCTGCCAGCTGTCGGGGTATTTGTGTAGAGGCCAGGAGTACTGAAGGGCTTTGCACCTTGGGATGCTGTGCTGGCTCTGAAGATTCAACAACTGAATATTACAGAAAGATCAATATAACTTTCAGCTTTTAAAAGCCTAAATAAAGTCTTTTTATTTGTAGTAATGCAAATTACTTTTTTGCTGAATCTAACTCAAAAGAATTCTGCTGTCCTTTTTGCTAGGTAATGTACCTTCAGGTGAGGATCAGCTGCATGCTAACCAGAGAAAACTTTTGCTTTACAAGTTGTAAACAGAGATAGTTCAGCTGACCTTACCTTTCTTGATTATAGGCAGGGTTGTTTCACAATCTACCCCAGGAACACCACCAAAGACAATAACGATCTCTGAGAGTGGAGTTATTGGATCATCTTTGAGTACAACAACACAACAGACACCGAATAAGATAGCTATCTCTCCACTCAAATCCCCTAACAAGGTAAGAACCCTGTTCTGGCTGCAGCTTTCTTGTCTCTGCTGCAAAGGAAGCTCTGTGTTTGCATCTTTGCTGCGAGCTGTCTGTGATCAGCCACTCCAATGTCTCCATTGTGAGTCACTATGCTCTGCTCTGCACTAGTGGCCTAAGCTGGATTTTTCGGCTATCTCCTTTAATGTAATTTCAATACGCATTACTGCATTAATTTACCATTCCTGTCACTTTTTGTCATTCCCTAAGCATCCATTCTGAGAGCAGCTGTTCTCCTGTTTAGCCAACTGCTAAAATAGTACTTTTTTTTTTTTTTTTGTTAACAACTTCTTAAAAATTCGCCAGACTCTTCAAGAGATTTCAGTTACTTTATAGGTTAACATTTACCAGCCATTGCCTGGTGTTCCATAGATAACTTGGTCTTCACTAATCTTGATTAACGTAGATGAGGTTGGGGATGTTTCTTGACAGAGTGGGACATTGGTATAGGCAGACAATTGATAGAAAGGTAACTTGTGCATCATCAGCAGTGTTGCAGACAAGCATTGCAGTGACGCTTGTATCTTAGACCTGATAAAATTCCCTTGAGAAGAATAATATTGCTGGAGAAAGGATGAGTCTTAGAGTGAGAACTAAGATATGCAAGCTAAGTACAATGTATGGAAACCAATGGGAGAATTAAGTTTTTCTTAGTTTGGATGTGCATTAGCTATGGAATGTTGCGCAAATGGAACCAAGGACTTCTGTTTCAGAATTATTACTGAGCAAAGCAATATAGGGAAGCTGTAAAATAAATCTTATTCTAAGAATTATGAGAGTGGGACTGAAAAGTCTCATAGTTACCACCTGCGTTTACTCTAGATAAATAAATTCTAGATATCTTTTTTTTAAAAAAAAGTTTCAAAACCAGTGAATATTTTTTAAAACTTAAAGCAGGAAATTTTTAAAAAGTAGGTAGGAAAAAAAAAAAGTAGGTATGAATTAACAGCATAAAGTGAGATTATTTTTCTTGTTTCCATCCTTTAAAATTCCCATTGATCATGTAGCCATCATGGTGCCAATTACAAAGCTCTTATTCCAAAAATTCATCCTGACAATGCTATGGCTTCAGTGTGCAGTTTCAAACCAAAACAGGTGCAGTGCTGACTTTCTGCAAGGGCCTTTCTGTGCTGGAAACTGGCAATGCCTTGAAGTTTCTAACCTGTGTATATGCTGTGATTGCACATTCAGGTTGCACAGAGTGAGTTGTGATTAGAGTACAGATCTTGTTCACAGGAAGAACTTGATGTACTGTGAGAATTGTACCTCTCGTGATTAGAGGGACATACATACAGAGGGTCTTGCATACTGCACAGAGATTTAAACTGCTTCTTTGTTTTGCCAAGCAGCTAACAGTGGTGTCAGTGGCCTCCCAGCCTCCCAACTCCCCCCAGAAGACGGTGGGCGTCCCACTGAATGTAGCGTTAGGACAGCAGATCCTCACAGTGCAGCAGTCAGCACCCTCCTCCCCTGGGAAGGCCATAGTCAACCACACAACCACGCAGGTACAGACTGACTTTTGTTTAATTTCTAGCATGTCTGCGTCTCATCTCATCACCTGTGGGAAAACTAGGGTGCTGATCTGCAAGCTGGCAGTGGGAGTCCCAAGGTGTTCCTGTAAAGGCTTTTGTTTAAGTTGGCAGAGGAACAGGTGGTCCTCCCATGGAGGTGCAGGTTGGCAATAGCTGACAGCCAAGGGTATGCACATAGAAGACAGGTGTCCAATCTGGAAAAGCCTCACTTGGAGCTAACTCTTGTCTCTGTATATTAAATTTCCCATGTTGTCTTAAAGACACGCTGTGACAGCAGGAAGAATTATTGGAGTAATTGATTCTTTTCCACCAGTGAACAGTGCTTCTATGCTACCAACTAGGGCTGCTTTCTGGGTGTTTCTGAGGCTTGCAACAGTGAAGTTCATATTTTGGTAACGGTCTGCATAAGCAAAACTCTGTGCTCTGAGACCTGCAGAATTATAAATCAGTTATTTTATTACTAGAAAAAGGTTCTCTCTATGAATTGTTGTAAGTATTGAGCTTTCTTACCAAACTGCAGTTTGGTTTTTTTTTATCCCCCTTTGTCATCTAAGGGGAATCTTTTTCTGTCTTAATGTCTGTATTCCTGTTTTGATAAACACAAAGGATGGTGTGCCAGTGTAAGTAATAAGAAAGATGGGTATAGCAGGGAGTGGAAACAGTTGTATGCATTGCGAAAGGCCCAAAGCTCCAGCAGATGTTGGTAGTCTTAGCATTGTTTGTGTTAGTAGGAATGATGATATGGGGACATAAACCCTAGCATGATTTGATATTTCAGAGTAAAACTGGCAAGATTGTTTTAAAAAGTTGTTAAAATATGAAATCACTCTTATGCAAGCAACCAAAGTGACCAATCTGAGATCCCTGTAGTATGCATGTTGAGATGTGATCTGAAGCTATCTGAAACGTAAAGATTTCTCCTGTCTTCATAGCATTCAAGAACATGCCCTTTGAAGAGCCATTGCTTAAATATTATTTTCCCAGTTGTTCTTGGATGACAATCAGCAATTCCTGTGCTAGATGGAACTTTGCCCAAGCTGATCTCTCTGTAATAACATGCTGTGACTGTGCTTGCAGACAGTGCTTGTTTGCTATTACTCTGTGTTGCTGAGAGTTCAATACATTTAAATATATATGTTCACCGCTCCCTCCTCCCCCCCCCCCCCCCCCAAAAAAAAAAAAAATCTAAAAGACTGGACTTCTATTTCCAGTTAAGTATGTGTAAATTGAGATTTTATTCCTGTAGGTGCTGACAGCTGGGGTGCTAGGAAAAGATTCTAAAAATTTATATAGTTGTATCAAATTTACCACAAAGATTTAACACAGTTGATAGTGGTGTATAAATATCATTTTTAATAGATACTGAGGAAAAAATAGTTGAACTCCAAAAGTAGCTGAGAATGAGGAAGAAGAAGAATTAAGCCATGTTTGAGGTCACCAGATAGGATGGTTAAGAGGCTGTTACCAAGCTCATGCAGTCATCAGTGTGTATAAATATAATGAACATGATTGTCATCATTTTGTAGTTCGAGAGAAATTGGGAAGATGGAGGTCTTGTGAATTCTAGATGTACTGCTATCCCAGCTATGAGGCAGTGCAAGTCTGCCAAAAAAATCCAATTCTTTCTCTTTCTTGTTTTTATTGTTTAGTAAATTATTTTGCTACTCTTCATTGTTCTTGCCTCTTTCATTTTGCAGACTAACTGCTTTCTCATCTCTTCAGCAATCAATATATGGACTCGGTTCCATTTCTTTGACTGCACAATGATTTGTGTGTATTCATCACAGTCTGTCCAGCAGGACTTGTCTGTACACACAGAGGTAAATCATAGTGCAGTCTAGCATGAACAGTTCTGCAAGGAGTTCTCACTGTGTTGAGTTTTTTTTTATTAGTAGGTATATTTTTTTTTTATTCGTTCCCTTCTCGATTTTGAGTACCAAGTCCTCTTTAGCTGATGTCTGATTTGGCATATATTGTATCTTGAAAAGCAAACTGATTTGCCGTATTTAGGCAAATGTTATTTACTCAGGCATTTACTGTAAAGAATTGAAAACTGAGCTTGCTTTGCTCCAAGCTTGGAGTGGCATTTTGTCTGTTCCTCTTACTCCAGAAATCAAAATAGTCAGGGATAACTGATTTGGTTCTCATGGATGTTAATGGATTGGAAAGTTCCTCACTAACAAACTGAGGAATAAATATGCTGGTGTTCTTTCTGCCTTAGTAAAAGTAACCTTATACTTTCTTGGTTGATTTAATAGGCTGTGAAATCAGCAGTTCAGGCCATTACTGTAGGAGGAGTGGGTACATCTCAATTCAAGACAATTATTCCCTTGGCAACTGCTCCGAATGTTCAGCAGATTCAGGTACCTGGAAGCAAGTTCCATTATGTCAGACTTGTTACTGCCACAACAGCCAATGGTTCAACCCAGTCGGCCAGTCAGAATCCCAGTACGAATACACAGCCTCTCCAGCAGGGTAAGTGCTGGTGCTCATGTGTTATCTGAAGTTTTTCTTCTTTTTTCTAGTTTGCCTTTTGAGGGTTAAAATAGTTACGTAATAGAAATCTTTCCAAACTGAGAGATGTACTTGTTTGTGTGGTAAATTTTGAAAGGTTTCATTTCCTACTGTTAGCTCAGGTTTGTATACAGAAGGCCCCATCTATGACTTATGTGTATGACTTCTGGCAAGTCCTACATTTTCATGTTAAAAACGGGAAGCCATGACAGTCCACGTGTATCTTGGCAAAATGCTGCTGTGTTAAAATCCTTCAGTATAAAATGTGTTGGAAGTGCCAAATTTCTCTGCTGGTTTCTGTCCATGCTTTCTGAAGCTGCTATGGAATGAAGATGTAAAAACAAGCTGTGGTTTTGTAGTTTCCTCTTGGCAGAAGGAAATAGAGTCCAGAGGATCTCTGCATCTAAGTTGGTTTTTAAACCATTGCTATGAAACATGCATGTACACTTCTGTAAATAACTGCTTACATAGTATCTAATGCTTCTGTCTAAAAAGCACCTGTTAGTTTGGTCACTACTGTTAGTATACAGAGATTGTGTTTTTACTTTCTGTATATGTGCAAGTCTTGAGGTCTCAGCTGTGGACTGAGTGAATAACGTGTGTTGATCTGCTGTTGTCTTGTTACCAGCAAAGCCAGTGGTGGTAAATGCAACCCCAGTGCGGATGTCTGTTCCCATAGTGCCAGCACAGACTGTGAAACAGGTAAGCTCAGCATAAATGCATGTTACTGACTTATTTCAAATGGAAGGAAAAGTCCAATTCCAGCACAGTCATGAAATGTTCCATTAATACAAATGTATTCTGAAGGAATATTCTTCTTTCATAAAGTCTTACTTTGTTTCCAGGTGGTGCCCAAACCCATCAACCCAACTTCCCAAATAGTTACAACAAGCCAGCCCCAGCAAAGACTAATTATGCCAGCCACTCCACTGCCACAGATACAGCCCAACCTCACTAACCTGCCTCCAGGCACTGTACTGGCACCAGCACCTGGCACGGGAAATGTTGGCTATGCAGTCCTTCCAGCTCAGTATGTTACACAGGTATGGTCTTAATCCAGAGATAAAATAGCAGTGAAAGTTCTTGCTCCTCTGCAAGGTGTAAGGATTAGCTGTATTCTTTCTTAAAATCTAGTCAACAGTGACAATTGAAAAGGAGAATAAATAAAACCCGCTGCTCAAGACTGATTAGCCAGTCTTTTCAAACAAGGATTCTACCAGCATGTGGCATCAATGGTACCAGCCTTAATCTTTGGTTCCATTTTGGTTTTGTTAAAGCTGTAGTTTGTCATTTAAAAAAAAAAAAAAAAAAAAAAGACTAGTTCTTGTGTCCTTCCTATCCACTTCTCTTAAAGTAAATAATACCAACTTCTGCAAATTTTAAAATCTGTATTTACAAACATTATTTTCAGAACAGTATAAAAAACGCTACAAATCCTGTTGAGCATACTTCAATTTCTTTCATGTTACCCTGTGTAATACGTGTAACTTTTGTGTTTCGTTAGCTACAGCAATCATCATATGTATCTATAGCAAGCAACACTGGCTTCACTGGGACATCCAGTATCCAGTCCCAAGCACGGCTACCATTCAATGGGTGAGTATTTTACAAAGAGGGATGAGGAGAGTGGGGGGAGGGAAGACAGCAACAAAACCACTGCATACAGGCTGCTGAACTTGCTGCTGCTTTCAGCACTGTTGGGGTGGTGGATTTTTTTCTGAATTTTGTGTGGTGTCGAAAGAAATAAAGCATACTGCGTTGAGGTTACCACCTCTGACTAAAAGAGATGCATCTAGCTAACAGTTGAGCCGTTCTCTTGATCAAAGCCTTCCCTCTTGTAGCAGAATGTTGACCTGAAGGTTCCCCTGGTGCTTGTTCCTCATCTTGCATCAATTTCTGGGAGCTACAAGCTATTTCTTGGCATTGCTAGAAAGATGTGCTTAGCAAAACAGGAGCATCTAGCTTAGCATGCACTAGAATCTAACCGAGCAGCAAAATGCAACTGAAACCTGAAAAGGATCCTAGCAGTAGGCTTAAAGTTCTTTTCAGTCTTGTGTTTTTCTTCAAAAGATGAAAATAACAGCTAACGTGGATTATTTTCTCTGTGCTGAGCCAGCTGCTGTAGTTGTTGTTTTGTATTATTGTTTGCTGGAAACTGTGTACATTAAGGTGCTTTTTGATGCTGCAACCAAAGCTAATCCCTAATCCAGCTACAGCTATTCAAATGATTGGGTTTGATTTAATCTCCAGAAATGTGCAGTAATTGCTGGATAAGGATTGAATGCATCTCATCAAAAGAGATTAATGACACAAAATCCTAGTTTTTAAGAGCAGTTAAAGCCTACATTTGATATAAAATTCACCTTTAAACCTAAGGCAATATTTTGGCTTGCTTGCCCATTGTTTCTGGATTTACTCTTTTATTTTGTTCCAGCTTGTACAAAGATGAAGATATGATCCTGTTCTATGAACCTTTTTTTGGACCTAGTCCCCTTATATAGAGAGAAGTTCTAAGGAAACTTTCTCTGACTGCACATTGCAGTTAAGGTGTATCCTCTAGCTTTAAACTTCATTCATACAGATATACAGACAGATTTGCAGTGAATAACCAGCTCTTTCTCAATTGGAAAAGCACTGTATATAATGGTCACTTACTGTCAGCCAAAAACCTAATAGAAAGGGAACATGAAGGTTTTTCAGTTTGTATTATGACCCACTTACTTGAATTTAAACTAGGAAGAAACTGATCAAACTATGTATAAATAGATGCCTTTTTTTTTCCTCCTATAGAATAATTCCTTCTGAATCTGCAAATCGGCCCCGAAAGCCTTGCAATTGTACAAAGTCTTTATGTTTGAAATTGTAAGTACATCTTGTTTTTTTTATCCTTATTTTTGACACTGTATTTATCCCAAGAATCAAAAGATGTTTTTAAGTATGTAAGAAATGTTACATCTGTCTTCTAACATAAAGTTACTGTTGACATTGATGGGATGTTGCCATGCATGTGTCATTGTGCAGCTTATGTGAGCTGTATAGACCCTACCATGTCATAGACTTCTAACCTTGCACCCTTGTGTTTCATAGAGCCAATTCTGCTCAGCAGCTGGAGTTGCATTTTTGCTGTTAGTGACATTACGTTCAACAGAATCACCAGTGCATGTCTACTATACTTTCGCAAATCCTATGAAAAATGGTACACAATATGAAGTTCATAGTAAAATAGGGCTGTTTACTTGTTTTTTGTTTTGTTATGTTTCAGGAGGGGGAAGCAGTGTTTTAAACACTCAAATAGGCTAGTGATTCTTAAGTCAAAGGCTTGGTCATCTTCTTAAGATATATATATATTTTTTTACTGTTCCATTTAGTGTTTGTAACAAGTTGACATAAAACATCTTAAGTTTAGGAGTTGCTTTTTTGTTGTTTTTAACCTAAATAGAGTCAGTATACAGATCTCTGTACAATAAATATCAGGTGGAAATATTAACCTGTGCTTTCATGAGAGTTAGACAAAGAAGAAAAAAATCAGTGGTGTGCTTCTCAAAGGAAAATGATTCAATGGTATCTGAGCCTCCTTTAAGGAACTGTTAATTTTTTTCATTTTGGGTTTGTTTCCATGTAACAGACCCCACACTGTGTTGGGGTGTTCCCTGTACTTCCTAGTCTCAAAACTGTCTGCTTCATAAGAGGCAGGATAAACAGGAAGAGGTTTAGCTGTGCTGTTGTTTACTCTTAGATTCGTTTTACAACATACATGCCTGTTGCCTTCATGATCCCTAACATATTTTAGTCTGGCTCCTGAATGCTCTGGAAACTGGGAGAGTAATGAACACAGACTCTCAGCAGAACTAGAATATCAACTGAATGGAATCAGCAATTTCCATCAGCTATTGTTGAAAGTGGTACTAGGAGGATAGAAGCCTGCCAGAGTTTCTGATGGCTCAAAACCATGCTTGAGCTGAGGATGAATGTGGTGTGCTTCCATGTATCAGGCCTGTGGGGTGATATCCAGTGGGACCCTGGTTTTGGCAGACGGTAACACAGGTACATAAGAGACAAAGTAATGTGATAAGTCATTCCAGTCAGTATTTCACTGCTTCTTATTTACATCCTTGACCTTTTAAAAAGTCTTAAATAACTACAGCTTTGTCCTCATTCAGATCCTTTCCATAATTACCTGTGCTTCAGAGCCTATGCAGTGTACCACTTGCTGATCTTCTGTCCCTGCTTTTGCGGACTGCAACACTTCACAGCTGAAAACAGCTTATGGGCAAAATTACACACAGGAAAACAAAAAGACTGACTGCTGTGTTAATGATGTGCATGTTAGTTTGCCTTTTACTTGATAGTCCAATCAGTTGTTCTGTTTTGGCTTATGGGAGCTCTGGAGGCTGTTTTGAACTGGCTGGGTCAGGTTATGCCTATAAGGTGGCTGCAGCAGAGCAGCTCTTGGTGTAGAACAGTCATCCAAGTAGTGCTGTGGAACAAAAACCCGCTAGCTTCTCCTGCTGCTGTGAACATTTGAGTTTTGCCAACATCAGCTTAAGACAGATACTCTTGAGCTGTATGCCCTTACTTTGCAAAATAGACCTGCACTGGGAGATTTAGTCCTGGGTGTGAGGCTTGTACCACTTGTTCATGTGGAGCCTGGCACAAGATGACCTAGACCTTTATTGGTGTGTGTCATCAGACTAGAAATCTCTGTGCTGCTATTGGTAGTGGTCGTGCTTGTTAATGCTTTCTGTATCTTCCATTTCAGGTATTGTGATTGCTTTGCAAACGGTGAATTTTGCAATAACTGCAACTGTACAAATTGTTACAACAACCTGGACCATGAAAATGATAGACAAAAAGCAATAAAGGTAGGAAGTCTTTTTTTCCTAGTTTGGAGGTTGTTGAAATGAAGAGCATGTTCCATTCATATAGAACTTAGCATGTTTCTGAGTGGAATTGTGATGGGAAAACTGGCTGTGTAGGCTGCCTCTGAAGATAGTTATGATCAAAGAAGTTGCTTGTGCCTTCTGAATTCAGATGGATGTTTAACACCCTAATCTCCTCCCACTTGTGCAAGGTGTAAGCTGTTGCATCGCACCTTTGATTTCTGTGCCCTCATATGCAGTGACTGACCCTTTGGGTCTGCATTGACAGGCTTGCCTTGACAGAAACCCTGAAGCCTTCAAGCCCAAAATAGGGAAAGGAAAGGAAGGAGAATCAGATCGGCGACACAGCAAAGGGTGTAACTGTAAACGCTCGGGATGTCTCAAAAACTACTGTGAGTGTTATGAGGTAAGAAGCATTATGTCATCCTAAAGGCTTCAGCTTTTTCCATTCAGTGCTGCAATGTCACTGTTGGGCTTTGTCTCTTCCTCTTTCCGAAACTCTGCCGTAACGGTTTTGGTTGATTTTTTTTTTTTTCTTTTTTTTTTCTACTGACAGTTTACATCTAGAAAGCTGTATGCATATTGCAGAGTTGTTCACTCCTGTCCTGAGCTTCAGTTTAAAACATGCAGCAACTCTGAACTCAGGCTTGGATTTGTCCTTAACTGAAGAGTAGTATTTTCTAAGAACTCTACAAATCTTACGGAAAGAAACATACAGCACCATGTCCCTAGGTGCTCTATTATATTGCAGCATTACACTGATTACACTGCAATAACTATCTAGGATGGATCATATCTGTGGAAGCCAAAGGCAAAAGTTTGATCAGTCTGCTGATGCAACACAGTTTGTGATGCAGGGATAATTGCAGATTGATCTCTCAAATAGTTTAACTGCTCAATTCTACTGAAAACAGCAGATTGGGAAAGAAGGGCATGAATGGGGAACTGTTGATTTGCAGCAGATGAAGCATAAATTCTGGGAAGGCATCTCACTTCAATAAGAATTTGAAGAGAAGACGGGGCTGCTTCTATTGGCTAATTAATAAGAGACTAAAACAAGATGACCCTTCTCCTATGGTTAATCATAAAGACTGTCTAAATTGCAGTGGTTTCTCATCTTCCCTTTGTTTCTTTCAGGCAAAAATCATGTGTTCTTCCATATGCAAATGTGTTGGCTGTAAAAATTTTGAAGAAAGCCCAGAACGAAAGACATTGATGCACTTAGCAGATGCTGCAGAAGTTAGGGTCCAGCAGCAGACTGCTGCGAAGACAAAGTTATCTTCACAGATCTCAGATCTCCTCACGAGGCCAGCACCAGCACTCAGCAGTGGTGGAGGGAAGTAAGTTAACACAGCCCTCAATTTTGCTTGGTTCTAATGTACTTTTTCTGATGCATGTGACAAGTATGTTCCTGTTATCTTTGAATGTTATCTTCATAAGCTGTAGGACCAGGAGTACTCAGGTGACTTTTGAAGTCTTTCTTAGAAGTCTTTTGTCTTCTATGAAATCTAGTGCATGCAAAGCTTGGCTGTATTCAAGCATGTAACTAAGCATTGTTTTTTTGTGGTTGTTATATGCTGCTAGAAAACGAGAAATACACATCCAATTACTGAATGCATATAAACTTCAGGCTGCCCATATAGTAAAAGCTCTGGGTAGTTTTTCTGCATACCTGGGCATTTCAAAATCTGTTTTGCAGCATACCTCGATGGCAGCAAGAACAAAGCAAAAATTGCCTACCTGTTCATTTGACTCAAACTGTAGCTTGTAGACTGCCTGTTAGAGTGAGTGGATGTTTTGTTTTGTTTCAGGCTGCCCTTCACGTTTGTAACCAAGGAGGTAGCCGATGCAACCTGTGAATGCCTTCTGGCACAGGCAGAGCAAGCTGAGAAGATGGGCAAGTCAAAAGCAGCAGCGGAGCGCATGATTCTGGAGGAGTTTGGACGCTGTTTGATGAGAGTTATTAACTCTGCAGGGAAGTCCAAAAGTGACCCTTGTGCCATGAACTGCTGACGTGTGCACATGAGCCACAAGGAAGCAAACTGAACAGAACACTTAAGGCACAGGGACACTTTGATTTGGAATAGAGGATTTAGTAACACTTGACAATTTGGTGCTTGTTTTAATTGACTTGCGGGAGATTAAACAGGAAATATTTTATAACAAGATTTAGAGCCTTTTAAGTCTTAGCTAAATTCTCTTCTACGTAAGATGACTCCTAAAGACACTTTTTCTTCCTGATGTACAGCTTTTAACTTGGGTTTCTTAAAAGAAAAAAAGAGTAGGTGTTTTCTTCCCTTTCCCCAAAAATAACTGCCTGAAGGGCATATATAAATTATTATAATATATTATTTACATAAAGTACATAAAGTTGTGTTGCTTTGTGCAGGAAAACACGTGATAACGGGAAAGATACTTAAGCAACAGGCCTGCAGTGAGGAGTATATGTGTATCTATTCAGTCGCTTCTGAAAGGAAATGTGTGAAAATCAGCATCTGAATGGAAGGTAGTACCTACATTTGAGACCTGACACAGCATAATCCCTTAGTGAGCAGAGCAGTATGAAATACACAGGTCACATACAGTGATTGCTTGCAGGTTTATTGTCAACAAGTGTTCGGGAACCTCACTAGAGTGGGCCCTGAGGAATTCTGAGGCAGTAGAATAAATGGAAAATTTTTTAGATGATCATGGATGAAAGCTCAATGTTTTGTTGTTTGGTTAGTTATTTTTAATGGAACTCAGAGGCTAAGATAGTGGTCCGCTCTTAAAAGTGAGGAAGAACAGCCATGTTGCAATGCTACTCTGTCTGCCTGTGCAGCAGGCAGATGTTGTTGCTTGGGTGAACCTTGGTATTCAGAGCTTTGCAGCAGCTCAGTCCTCTCTGCAGGTAATGCTGTGCAGGCTGTTGTGTTTTCAAGGATTAAGCTGTTTCCGTAGGAAGATACTTGAGCCTGAGTAGGTGAGGGTCAGTGAAGACAGGAGTGCTACAGTTGTCTTAATGAGGACTCAGGACAATCTGAATCTGAACTGACCTGCAAATGCAGGAGGAGATATTGTGTTCAGCCTGGTTGTGAGTCTTCATGGTGCTACTTGCAATTGTGGTGGTTTATTTAGCTTTTAAAGGTTTTGTGTTTTGGATTTGTTGGGTTTTTTTGAGGGCTGTTTAGAATGATGGAGAGCACAGTGATCAGAGAGGATGCTAGCACAGAATCAAGATTGCTGCTAAAACAGATGTATGGATCCTTTGGCTCAAAAACAAAAAGAAAGAAGGAAAGGGAGGAAAGTATACCAACAAAACACAAATCAAGGTAGAGCTGTATATAGAATAGGATGGGAATTTTCCAGTATTTGTTACAGGCAGTCTCAGATCACTTTTTTTGATAGTGGAACATCTTTGCAAAATCAATCTCATAGATTACTTACTAATGTGAATATCAATAACCATGTTTAATCACAGGCATTTTTAACAACTCTTTCTGTTCCCTAAACAATGTAGCTAATTTTTTTCCAAAAAGGATTTTATATCTTCATGTAAAACTGTAAACACAGAGAGATGCACCAGAGCTCTTCCTCCAGGTTTTCTAGCAGAGCCAAATGCCTACATGTGTGTGTGATGGCAAAAAGGTGGAAGGAGGCTTCTGCTCCCCCTAAAATGGCTTGGGGGCACGAAGGAGTGGAAGGTGGCCAGCAGCAATGGAGAGCCATCAGGTGGCTGTTGGAGACCAGATCTGGACTACTGGTCACTATCAGAAAGGCTCTGTCTGGTAGTAACATCTCCCTGAGTGTAAACTGCAAGTATATTAGTGCAAATCTCTGGAAAGGGAATCCATCCATCTCTTCTGTAAGTAAATGTCTGTTTTGTTTTTTTTTCTGTAACTAAGACTTGGGTTTATTAGAAGTCAATACAATAACTTCTTACATGTACAAGGGCTGCTCTGAAAGTAAGGCCTCCTACAATGTCAGAGGCAGATGTTAGTGGCGTGGCAGGAGAGGTTGAACCTTCCTGCCGACATTCTGTTGGGGCAGTCTGACAGAAGGGCATCTGACATGCAGGTACATATGAGGCAAAGGTGTGTCACTGAATTCCTCCGTGCAGGAAAAAATGGCATCCGTTGACATTCACCAACTCTTGCTGAATGTTGATGGAGACCAAGCAGTGGATGTGAGCACAGTGAGGTGGTTGTGCATTTTTAACAGTGGCGACTGGGGTCACCTCTGGTGCAGATTTTTACGAGTGTGGCATATGGGCTCTCGTTCATTGCTGGTGAAAATGTGTAGCTAAAAGTGGTGACTGAAAAAGTGTGTTGCAGCTAAGAATTTGCTCTATCAAATACTGTTACTGTGCTCTTTGTTTCAGTTTACGTGGAAATAAATGAGGCATTACTTCCAGAGCAACCTACATAGTGCAGATATTCAGTTTACTTCTAGTGACCTAATGTAGTATGTCCAGTAAGATTTGTATAAATGTAAA
Organism: Meleagris gallopavo; assembly: GCF_905368555.1. Taxonomy (NCBI): domain Eukaryota; kingdom Metazoa; phylum Chordata; class Aves; order Galliformes; family Phasianidae; genus Meleagris; species Meleagris gallopavo. The sequence goes on from NC_139407.1 coordinate 26,239,415, forward strand.
TTAGTGTAAGTGAATAAAGTAATAACTACTTACATTATTTTTCAAACAGATTGCAATATGCCTTCTTTTGTTTAGACTTCAATCCATGTTAATTTTGTATATACTATGTGTCTTTCTCTAAATTGCACCTTTTGTGATGTGTATTTATATACAGTGTGCAGAAACTTGTGAAATTTAGATTACAGTTGTAATTATGTATGATGGCATTGCTTGAGAATATTTTGCTTCTAAAGACTTTGAAGGTGCAATCAAAAAGCTCTTAGTTTTTCAATTTGGTTTTGAGCAAGCTTTCTTCAATATTAAGCTGGGATTCTTCTCTTCCCTTTTCACTGGTGTAATATTGTACGGATTGGGTTTTGTACTTCCTTAGCCATTTGCATCAAACTGCTGGACAAGATTGACAGTCAAGCTCATGCAGTTGTGTGAAAATAATTGGGAACAGGACAAGGGTTCATTTTGTAGTTCTGTTTACATCTGAAAGTAGAAAAACTAAATTTATATTTACTAGACCTATTCAAAGAATACACTTTTCTATATTGTAAAAATAAAAGTCAGATAAATCACAAAGAAAATAAACATTTATACTATTCTGTAAATGTTTAGTACTGCCTTGACTTTCCAATACACGATTGAATCCTACCAGAGATAAACCATTGGTTATTAGTTACTTTCACACCTTGCCATGCATGGCATGTAACAATGCAGCTAGTGTTCTCTTGGCACTGTGAGATGGTATCAGGCCGCAGGAGCAGCCCTGGAGATGTGGCAGCAGCTCCAGTGAGTGTAGATTGCCACCATCTGCAGGAGGGGTGAAAAGGAGAAAAAGGAGGATGAGCAGAGCACAGGGAAAGCAGACGCAGTTTCATGTGATATTACATGAACTTGAAAATATATGTGATGACAAGGATGCAACAGAAGACTGAGAGAAGAAATTATGATATCAAAGTGATTTGAGTAAGTTTGTATGGACTCTAGAAATGCAGAGTGCTGGCACAAGTGTGGGTGCTTCAGAGATGGTGAACATCTGCATAGGGAGATGGTGCTGAGAAGAGAGACTGTGAACAGGCACAGTGGGGAAAATTCCCTGGCGATTACAAATACTCAACAGTTCCTCTGAAACCTGGCAGTTCCTGGAGTGTGAGAATAGCTAAAAGCATTTCTGCTGGGCAACAGCTGGTCTGCGTTTTGGGAAATGAATGTTTAATTTGTACAGGACTCCTATAGCAACTGTCAAGCTTACTTTGAATATCAGACGGCTTTCTTAGGCTATCTGGTAACTGCAACTTGTTTTTCTTTGTTTGTCTTCTAATAATGTACTCTGGCTCAGGCCTAATTCTGCTAAACCCTGGGAAACTTCAGCAGTGTTTTGAAAACTCCTTCATCAATATTTAAGTGAAGTGTAGAAGGATGGAAGAACTATGTTGGTCATGGGCACCACTGGAGGTCAGAGTCTCATTCTCATTTTTTGTCTACGAGCATCCCTTGGAGAGAAGGCTCAGTCTGCGTCAGGCAAGACAGACTCACTCTGATGTAAACAGGAAGTGGTAGCAGGCAACTATCCAGCCAAAAAAAAAATATGCAGCAAGGAAGTGCCTGCTCCCCTATGACTCATCTCATCTTGTGGCTGGAGGTTTAGGCAGTGCAAATATTCTAACTCAAGTGCAGTAAGATGCAGATTAACCAATCATAGGGATTCTGGAAGCGTTTTCTAGTTGACCCAAAAAAATGCATACATATGACGGGAGATGTTTTCCTGCAAAATGTATTCTAGCTGAAACGGTTTTGTGGCAGTTAGTGATGGCTTTTTGCATGGGTAATCAGACTGGAAAGCTGGAGAGTTGTGTGGGAAAATCTACACTCCTATTTCCATGGATGCAACCTCTGTTCTGTGTAGCAAAAAGTGAGCAGTGCAATGAGTTACATGAAATTCCTGTTAGAGGTAAAACACAGCATACCAACGCACCTTCCTCACCACAATACTGAATTGACTGAAGAAACCTGGCCTATTGCTTTGTTCAAGGGAAACAGTGTCTAAGGATGAGACAGACCTGTCTTGCAGCTCAGGGAGCAAAATAAGATGGAATGCCAGCTCTAAGATGAAGGGTTGTGCACAGTGACGGGGGATCTCTGGGGGCCATGTATGGGACCTGACACACTCCGCTTGCTGCAGCGTGCCTGTACATAGATGTGTGGTGCTCCTGCACAAGTGATGAAGTAGCACTGCCCTTGTGCCTTGAATGACAACTGTTTGTTTCATGTCCATTACCTCGTTTGTGAGACACGTGGGTTTAGCTTTGCAGTTGCTGTAGTCTTCTCTTCACCAAGTTTTAGACTTAAGAACAGCTTGCATGCCTGGCTCATCAGATCTATGTACAACTCAAGTCCCATTTTGTTTCCATATGATTTATTTCCATTTTTAAGCATTTTCCCTTTAGAGTCTCTCCGTTCCAGCTGATTTTATCGCAGATCTGTTAATGGTAAAATTGAGTTAGCAGCACACCAATCCCCTGCCCCTTGCAAATATGGATGTGTCTTCTCTCCTACCACGAGTGCTCACAGCACTACACTAGCCAGCATCAGGAGCAGACACCATGCTGTCCCTTGCCACCTGCCCGGGCATTTTAAGCAACTGCTCCCTATCCTGATTTGCCCTGAGTTGCAGAAAATATGTGGCTGCTTCACAGGGCTGCTAGATGGACTTCCTTGCTTTGCCTACTCAAACTGGGGTCAGAACATTCACGGTGTCCCAAGTCATCACTCGTCAAGACTAGTTTTGCCTGGCAAATTATGGAAAGACACCATGTGGTTTTCTGGTGCCTATTGCATGGATCTGGCCACTGAGCCTCAATGGAGAACAGCAATAAATATTCATGATCCTGCATGGGTTTGGCTTGACCAACAGCTACTTAGCTGTGATAGGAACAAATGCTTTCCCTTCGCTCTCTTCAATCTGTGCCTGCCACAGTGGTAACTGAAGTTCAATTTTTGGGCTTGGTTTGTTCTGATGTTTAAGTAATGCTCTGCTATTCCCTTCACTAAAATTGTGTAGTGATTGTCAGTGTGCAATTCCCCTCAAATAAATGCTCAGAAAAAGTGGGGAAGAGGTGATTTTGTCCTAGAAGCTCATGGAAAATTTTCTGTTCTAGGGACAAATAATGTAACTTGGAGTTCTTGTTGTCATCTCCCAATTGTCTGTGCCTGCTCAGGACTTGTTCAGAAATGTATGCCACATGGTGCACGCTTGCTGAGGGCAGGCTTAGTCCATGTAACTTCTTGATATAGAGCACTGCTCCACACCTTAGCCGGCTCCCATCTGACTCAAAGAGGGATGCAACACAAGCCTCACATCGCAAGCTGGAGGCTAGCTGCTCAGCAACTAAGCCTGCAGCAAAGGTGATGCTCTGCTTGTACAGCGATAGGTCTGTAAGTGCATTGCTCAGAGGAGAGTCACGCAAAAGAAGGCCAGCACAAGGGAGCTCTGCTGCCAGCATCCGCCTGTGAGCTGGGTTATACTGAGAACAAATGCTACCAAGGGTAAGGTCTGTCCTGTGAGACAAGTCCAAGCTACTTGTATTTGCTGTGCTGTGCAGAGTGTCTGGCTCCAGGCTGCAGCCAGCCAGCACTTTGCGGTAGGCAGCCTGAAACATGGCACAGGTGGGGTTCCCACTGCCAGTGCTGCAGGCTTGCTGGAGAGCCCAGAGAAACTGCTCCAACGGGTCAAGGCTGAAGGCAGAGGTCAGGAAGCGTTGGGAAGGAGCACCCTCTTGAAGCACAGGGTTGCTGTAAAGCCACTTGAGGCTCTCAGCATTGAGCAAAAAACTCAGAAAGCCCAGTCTGCGTTTGCTCTTAATAATGTATCTCCCTGTAGAGTCTGTTAAGGTAACAAAGAAGCTCTTAGCTTCATGGAAGAGGGGGCTGATTTTGTTATAATTTCCGGCTGGCAAAGGCCCCTTCAGTCCATTGCCATGAAATACATTGCACAGACGACTCATCATACGCAGAAACTTGACAGTACCACCACAGTTCTGAAATGAGGCCAGGCCCAGCTTCTGGAGGTGCTCCAGTGCATCAGCAACACCCTCACTGAACAACTGGGCAGCGAGGTTGACCTCTAGCTGGTAGGTCTCTTCACGCTCTGGATGGCATGACCTGCGCCCTAACAGCTTTTTCTCCTGTAAAGTTGCCAGCTCCACCACATGCTGCCACTGCACAGTGTCACTGAGCCACTGTATCTTCTGGAAGTATTGCAGTGTGTTCTTTATCAACTGGAGAGCATGACAAACATCAAAGAAGTATGCAATGCAGTGAGCGGAGCTGGGTGGGTGATGGAAAGCGCAGCGGATCCTTTGGGGGTTGATCCTGATCCCCAGAGCTCTTGCTGTCTCAGCCCCGCATGCGGTGGCACCCGATGTCACGGCCAGCACTGTGACACCAATGTTGTTCAGCTTACTGATGGCCTGACGAAGCAGCTGAGCCAGCAGGCAACCAGTCACGCTGCTCACAAAGAAGTAGCCAAGGGGAGCCCTCCAAGGGCTTGAGATACCGGCTGCCATAACAACTACCGCTTCTGAGGCCAGCGGAGCTTCATCAGCATCAAGGCTGCCTGCTCCCAAGTCAATAAAGCCGGTCAGACGCTGGGTCTGCCGGTCCCACTCCTGGCACTTCTGCAGGGACATATCCTGTACCATCAGGGTACAGTAGCAGTAGGCCTGTTCCCCTCTCTCCACCTTTTCTTGAAGCTGGAGGAACATATCATTGCTGAAGCCTGGAGCTGCAGCATCGTTAGACAGCCAGCTGGAAAAAAAAGGAGCATGTGGTTAGGGGATGTGCTTCTGAGAAAACTGAAGCAACAGCCAGCACAGTTCAGCACTTTATAAAAACTGTCAGGCACGTAAAGAGCTGCATTGCAGACTCAGCCAGCACACAGTGAGCTGAAACATGTGTTTCTTTCTCATAGCCCAGTGATGGAAAGTCAAACAGAATTTTTAATGTGGAAATAACAAAGTGGGTTCCTGCCTCTAAAGTGGAGATTAGGACAACAGAAAAAGGAAACTGAGCAGAGTACCATGGAGCACTGCAATGGCCCAGCAAAGCCAAGCTTCTCTCCACAGCATGCACTTTCTCCATGCTGCAAACCTTAATCTGGTTGAGAAGATCTTGGAGCTTAATCCTACTCTGCTCAGTCCATCGTGTCCCCTGGCCCTACTCTTAGGGCAGGTCTGTGGAGATGCCAGGGACTTTCTTCAACGTTTATGTTGTGCACTGTTACTTCGCCCCTTGCTAATGCCTCTGGCTGCACTACAGGTTATGGATTCTCAGCCCATGCACTTACTTGCAAAGAGTTATGCAACTCAGTTGTATGCTTTGGAAATGTCTCCCATAAATTAGAATCAGATGCTTCCAAGTTCTCAGCTACTTCCCTCAATCCTTATGTGGCAAGGTAAGAAAACCCAAGCCTCCATCCTGTCTGCTTGGTGCATTCCTTCCCTTCCTCAAGTTCTCTTCACATCTCTTCCTTTTTCCAAAAAACTAGTCCTTGGTTTTTTACGTTAAATATTTTTGCTTTCTGTGGACGCTGCCCTGTCCAACTCTCTGGGCTGCTGGAGCAGTACAGCAGGTGCTTGCTTAGCTCTTGCTTCTATTTAAGGGCCATTACTCACAGTCCTCTTCCTGCCTATAAGTGGCAAATCCCTCCCTTCTCTCACGTCTACGCTCTGAATTCTAAGAGCACAGACTGAACAGTATTTCTGTGCCTGTGTGTCAAAGTGGGGTCAGAGGACCTCAGCCTTCTTGTGGTCCTCTGTTTCTGCTACACCACGTACATCCCCCACAGCATCCAAGGTCCTTAAATTAAGCTTCTGTCACATCAATACAGGGGGGAGAGCGCTTTGGAGCTCAGCAGGTTCCCTGGAATTGCTCACGCAGGGGTTGTGCTGCATACACAACCCCTCACCCCGCACACAGAGAGGCTGGGAGCAGACTTGCTTGATCAGGCTGGCGGGATGCGGCAGGGGGAAAACCTTCCTCAGCTGCTCGTAGGCGGCACGGTGGCAGAGGTGCAGCAGGCAGGCGAACTGTCTCATGGCAGAGCAGTACTCGGCAGGCCGCCTCCAGCGCCGGGCACCACGGGGCAGATCTGCTCACAAACACAACACCGAGAGAGCGGGCAGCAAGGAGCCGGGGGGCAGCGGGGAGCAGGGCCGGACCCTACCTGGAAACAGCGCCCGCAGCACCCGCAGCGCGGCCCGCGGCAACCCGCGGCGCGCCGCCAGCTTCCGGACGGGCCCACAGAGGCGGCGAGGGCCGGCCGCGGGCGAGGCCGGCCCTGCCCCGCTGCGGCTGTACGTATGGTCCTGGCTCCGCAGCGCGCTCCGCAGCGGCACTTTCCGCGGGTGGCCGCGGGGCGGCTCCTAGGGCGGAACGGCGGCCGTTAGCGACGGCTGGCGGTAGTTAGCGGCGGTCGGGAGCCGTTACAACCCCTCTCCCTCAACGCACCGCCAGGGGGAAGCGGGAGGGCACGGCCCCCCGCCGCAGCTTGCGCCGCAGCCCGTAGCGTTCGAAGTCGGCCTCGGCGAAGTGCCGCGAGCAGAGGATGGCCCCGGGCCCGGGGCTCCAGGCCCGCCGGCTTCGCGGGTCCAGCCGGTTGACGGCGCGGATCCACTCGCGGCGCTGCGCGGCGTCCACCGGGAACCTGCGGGTGGAGAGGGGTCGGCAGGGCAGGAAGCGCCGGAGGCTGCAACCCGCCGCCCGCACTCACTGGTGGAAGGAGATGCCGCGCTCCCGGCTCCGCCCGTTGTCGCGAGCGCTGCAGCCCAGCGCCGAGCAGCTCCGCGTCATGGCGGCCTCATCGCGCGCAGTCGGCCCGCGCTCATTGGACGTCTCTTCCCGCCCGCCCTCCTGTTCTTTATCGCTATTGGCTCTTCGGCTTTTCCCCCGGAAGTGGAATTGGAGAGACGGCGCCACACTTCCGCCTCGCTGCGACGTGCACACAGAAGGGAGACGTCTCGGACACCAATCAGCGGTGCCTGTGGGAAACAAAGCAACCAATGGCGAGCAGTAATCCTAGCGACCAATAGCGGTGCCGCTTCCGCCTTCTTTATATAGCGGGGCGAGGAGCGGGAGGTCTTCTTCTCGCCGCGCGGTGTTGGGTGGTGCTTGTGGCTGCGTGGCTGAGCGATGCCCGGCGGCAGGGCCGTAATCAACGGGCGCTCGGCCTTGCGGCACCATAGGGTTGAAGCATCACCTTCTCCCAGCACGGTGCTCGCTTGTTGAACAGCGTGGGGGACGCAGCCGGCGGCCCGGCTCGCGGTGAGAGGTCAGCTGCGCCCCCTCAGAGTTTAAAGTAAGAAAATAACCGTCAGAAAGGGGCGCCCTGGGCTCGGTGCGAGGCGGGGCCCCGTCCGATGATGAACCTCAGTGCTGTTCACATCCTGACACGCCGTGACGAGCACTATCGAGCTGAGGACGGGCGGCCCCGCTCCCCCCGCACGGCGGTTCCGGCCCGCCTAATCTCCGTCTCTCCCCTTTCCCTAGGTCCCGGCCCTGAGCGGAGCCCGCGGGAGGTCCGCACTTCTCCGCCCCGCGTTGGGAGAGGCGAAGCTCCGCCCGCTGCCGCCCGGAAGGCGCCGGGAGCGCCCGGAAGCGGGAGGCGGCGCCGCGGCTGCCACGTTGGAGCGGGCCGGGAGCGGGTGAACGCCGGGCCGGGGCTGGAGTGTGAGTTGAGCTCTCAGTCATTGGGGTTTTTAGCCTCGTTTGTTGTCCGAAATGAAGCGTACGTGCCCGCCGGTAGCCGCTCGTTAATTGGGCTCGGGGCCACCCGCCGCCCGAAGGGTCGTTCTGAGGAAAAAGGCTCCGTTCTGTAGGGGAAGGGTGCCTTCTCGTCTCTTCCTGCATTTAATCGTTGTTTTTATCTTTCCAGCAAAATGAAACTGAAAGAGATTGATCTCACTGCCATGCAGGCATGGAGTCCTGCCCAGCAGCACCCCATTTACCTGGCCACTGGTGAGTTTTGGGTGGCTATTGCCGAGCGGTCGCAGTTGGAGGTTAGCTGTTAGCTTGTGCTTGGAAGACTGGATATCGTTGTACAGTTCCTCTGGGGCATGGGAAGGCTGACACTCCTAGAGCTTTTCTTGATGCTGGTGAAGAAACTCCACTGCAGGGATCCTTGGATAGAATTGCATAGAAACACACTAAATAATCAATTCAGAAAAACTGGTTCTGTCTCAGGGTCCTTTCTGTAAGGACAATGATTTTAATGTCCCTTCTTGTGCTGATCTGCTGTACAATATTTCTTTCTCATTGGTAATCGTGTTCCTTTGCAGGCACATCAGCCCAGCAGTTGGATGCGAGTTTCAGCACAAATGCTTCCCTGGAAATATTTGAGTTGGACTTGTCAGATCCTTCACTGGACATGAAGTCGTGTGCTGTTATTTCCTCCTCTCACAGGTAGCAGTGGGGCTGTCAGCAAGCAGTAGTGGGGGCTGCTGTGTATGGTATGTGCCGAAAAGACCATTGCATAATGTTTGACTGTAGCTGTTTAGTAGAGTGGCACCTAGGTGCTTTTGCTGTTGGGGACAGCTCAAGTGTCACTGTGAAGGCAATAAACTGGGACTCTCAGGTGCTGCAGGCAGCTTGTGCACTCCCTGATGTTAGTTGTGATGTTAGCTGGGAGGTGTGGATGTGTCTTTTGACCCCAGGGAGCCTCTGGCATTCCTCAGAAAACAGAAAGAAAGATGTAACTGTGGAAACAATCCATTTTTCAAACTGGCACATCTAGTTTGGCATGTAGGTGATTTGGGAGGATTAATCTGTCGCAGCAGACTGGTTCATGTCTTGTGTACGGTGTCATACATCCCTGTGCAGCTGAGAAGCCATGCTCTTGCCCTCACAGCCTTGGGTAGTTTTCAACTCTTTACCCTGCGCTCCTCTGAAGTGTTACTGCTCTCATCTAAGCGCCACGTGTCCTCCTGCACTGTGCTTGCAGAAGCTCTCCAGTAGCCACAGCAGTGGTTGCTACACGTCACAGTGGAAGTGCAGGATAAGTAGAGAAGAGGGTGACTATTTTCATCACTTGGAGCAGATCCAAGATCCAAGCAGACTTTTTCATATGAGCTTCAGGGGTAACATAACTAACTGTGGTGACTTGAAACTGTGAGTGGAGCCGCAGGCAATTATAGCAATTCCCCAGTATGTCTGAGTGACCTCTGGTACTTGCAGAGAAGCAATTGCTGTCTCCCACACCTCTGATATGAATGGAAATAATCTTAGCTTCATTCTCTATTATCCACTTCACATCAGTAATTTCAAGACCTAACAGTATCAGACAGTTTTACCTAGTGCAATTTCCTGGGTTTGTAGAAGTTTGGTAAGCAGATGCAGAGGGATTGAAATGAGGACTGTCTTTGTACACAGTGAAACAGAGGCTCTGTTTACAGATGCCTTTCTGATTTGAGTTAACGGCTGTTGCAGTGGCTTTGCAGGAGGAAACACGAAGTATTATGCTGCTAGCTTTGATCTGTGTCATCTCTGTAGCGATAATTCCCCTGGCTGCTGCTGTGGCTTGCCCATCGCTGCCCTGCAGTCATTGCTTTTGTAATATGTGGGGAGGTGAGGAAGAGCCAGCAGAGCCACAAACTGTGCCTGAAGGCCTGAGCTGTGGGCAGAGCTGCTGTTAATGCTCTTTACTGATCCACTGAGGGCAGAGTGAGGAGTTTGAAGCTGGAATTTTTCCTTTTCTAACCATTTTGAAATACAACTGATACTTTTCAGAGCTTGCTGACTGGCATTTGCTTTACTGGTTTTTTCAAAACACGCTTCTTACGGCCAGCATGCTGTACTTCTTTATGAGTGCTTCCTTTGGTGAATGTTTGACTTTGCCCCCAGAAAATGGTTTACAAATTAAAATGGCTGGATGGAGAAACACACAAAAGATGAATCTGGTAACAGCTTCTGTTAGTTGTCCTCCTATGGAAAATTTCTGGCTGCTGTTAATAGAACCATATCTTGGAAAGAGCAAAGTGCAAAAGCAAAATGATTGCATGATTAATTCCAGTCTTTGTTCCTCAGCCTTTTCTGCTTTCTTTTAGGATACTTAAAACCTGCTGAATGTTGCTGATGGTGTGATACTACTAATCCTCTGACAACCTGTTGATCACTCTATTTCTTCCACCCTTGCATAGTTACATGCAGAATTACAGAAGTCAGGGTACCCAGATAAAGGGTTTGCCTGATATCATAAGGTAGCTCATCAACGCTTTGCAGTCAATGTAGGTTTGCTTTCTGCTTGCATAACACCTGTGATGTGATAGTATGTTGTTAATGTAGAAGAAAACTATGCTTTACATGGTTGAATACCCAGGAATGCCGTCTTGCTTATTCAACAAGTTTGATCTGAAGGAAATACATGTGGGTTGTTTGGTTGGGTTTTTTTTTGTGCAGTGACACAGAAGCTTGAAAGTGTTTTTGGTGTATTTGATTCCTTTAATTCAGCTTGGGGAAATAGATAGCAATCCAAGTGACGCATTTCTGATGTAAATCACGTGCTGAACATCGAGTACTACAGATGGAATATTTGCACTCCAAGGAGCACTGATGAGGGAAAGGTTTTGGAGTTCTTTTCCAGCTCCATCTTCTTTTTCTCCCTCGTACAAACAGCTGCCTACGGATAGCAGAGGCTCACCTCCAGGCTTATGGCTCATATTATGGCGATGGATGGCTGCAGCCTGTGTCTGTCTGTCTTGCAGGTACCACAAGCTGATCTGGGGGCCGCACAGCATGACTGCAGGTGAGAGCGTCTCCGGAGTCCTGATTGCCGGGGGTGAGAATGGGAATGTCATTCTGTATGACCCAGCCAAAATCTTAGTTGGAAACAGTGAAGCAATAATTGCTCAGAAAGACAAGCACACGGGACCAGTGAGAGCACTTGATGTCAACATGTTTCAGGTGAGTTTTCAGTTGTTGTTTATCGTGGGCAATCATGGATGAGTGGCCTGTTTTAACAGATCGTTGCCATAAATGTACCTGTGTCTTGTTTTGGTCCTGACAACAATGACTCTCAGAGGTATGATTTACCAGAGGGTCGTTAGTTAGGGTAGTATGGCTAAGTCATGGTTGGACTCGGGGATCTTTAAGGTCTTTTCCAACTTGAGTGATTCTATGATTCTGTGACTTAAATCTGGCCTTTGTGTGTATTTATTAGGAAAAATCCGTCCTATTGCTGCCATCTCAGCATGAGGAATGAAAGACTTGGAGGTGGCCAGATAATCGCTTTCCCTTGTCAGTTGATGTTGTCAATTTATTATATAACTTTAGCTCTGTTTTAGTAGAGGTGGTTTTCCGTGTTGTTTTAGTCAGTCTTCATTTTTAGTTCCCATGGGCTGTGCATATATTGTTCTTATCACACAAAATATTTCTGTGCTTTTGCTCTTGCTTCTGGTGTCACTGTTTTTAGATTTTTACGTCCTGTGGAGGTGGAGTAAGGCTATTAGCAGCTCAAAACATTGTCACTTGAAAAAGGGAGTCAAAGCAGATACACTGTGGTGTGGTGTTTTGAGGCAGAAGAACTCAAGATCAGCAAGCTTTTCTCACTTGCTGATGAGAATTTAGTTCCTCCTAGATACAGTGGGTCAGTTTTTTCTCAGCCCTCGCCAGCTGCATGAGAACTGAGTTGATTTTGTTCCTGTCTGTACAGTTACTTTTAGCAAGGCCATCCTTTGTTCATTGTGTCTTCTCTGAAGAGCTTCCTCTCTCTTTGTCTGTTATGAAGTCAGGATTTGCATGTCAGCAGCTGTAGGATGTTATCAAAGGGTTCTCCATGCCACTAACCCATGTCTCACCGCCTGGAATTTGTCATGCTGGCCAAAGGATTGGGCTGGATGCTCAAGTGCCTTGTTCCCTCCAGCCAGCCCTGCCCTGGGGCAAAGTGCTGCAGCAGGGAAGCTGCAGTGCTGCTTCCCTGTCTGCTCCATCCTAGAAATGTCAGCGCTGGGCCTTCTGCGGCTGTAGCCTCCTCACGTGTTCCTCCACAGCATGGCAGACACTCAGTGAAACAGAAATCTTGTTAGTAGCACACTGGTCTGATTTGGTGTAGGGATTTCTTTTACCGACTCGGAATTATCTGCAATCTCCAGTGTTGCTGCTTTTCCCTTAAGCTGCTCTGTGTGAAGTGAAGGCTGTATCCTGAGCTTGTATGAGAAATTGGCACGGGTTTGTCCATCTGATGCCTCCCAGCAGCTAAGACTGCAAAAGCTGGTGCTGAAAATACTCTTACCATCTTTTAATGTGTCTTACAGACTAATCTGGTGGCCTCTGGTGCTAATGAGTCTGAAATCTATATCTGGGACTTGAATAATTTTGCCACACCGATGACTCCAGGAGCAAAGACTCAGGTACTAGATTGGTATTCATGAAATGCTGCAGAATAAACTAACAAAAAACGTGAATGTTTACTTAGGTTGTGAGCTTATTAAAACTGACAGCTTTGAAGCTGTCTGGGGGTGGGGGGGAAATATTTAATTTTAACTTGATTAGCTGTTAATTGCAACTAGCAATGAGCTGCATTTCTGGTAATGTTAGTTACAGTCCTTGTGATAAAACAAATATTTTCATACTAATATAAGTAAAACCAAGTTCCTTTGCTGCATATTGTACTTGAGCAGCTTTAGTTTGTTTTCATGTGGTCATTTTGAAGGAAGCTTGCTTTTGTTAAGGATTCCTGTACAGGATTTTCTGTTTTGGGTGGTCTGCTTTTAAGCTGTGCAATCGTTTAGTCCACGTGCTTATTGACATTTGGGAATGCAGTGCAACAAGAAGGGCTGGGTTAGCATTGCTTTTCCGTTCTGTGGGGAGGAAGTAGAAAAGCTAACAAACTTTCTGCACTCTTTGAGACCTCATTTTGGAAAGGGTGTGACAAGCTGTGCTGTTTGTGTGACAGCCTCTTGAGGACATCAGCTGCATTGCATGGAACAGACAAGTCCAGCACATCCTGGCCTCTGCCAGCCCCAGCGGACGAGCTACTGTGTGGGATCTTAGGAAGAATGAACCCATCATCAAAGTCAGTGACCACAACAACAGGGTGAGTTAGCTCTGGCACAGCTGCGTGGGTACTTACAGGGAAGTGCTGGTGACTTGCATGTCACTGGCAGAGCTTGACAAGGATGGGTCTTGGTGATGGAACACCACGGAATAGTTTTACCCGTGAGCTGATTGCCCCTACTCCCATATGCTTAAAGCCATCATACCTTCTTCCATGCTGTCAGTAGAGAAAAGAGCCTGTTTAGCTTGTGGAGAGTGAAATATTTGTCTGATTTGTTATAAATATAAGTGAGTATTACTGTAAAAAAAACATGGAAGATGTAACAAGTTCAGGATGAAATTTACATATGTGTGCTCCTGATCAGCTGCTTGGTCACTGCACTCCTGCTCAGATAAGTTTCCTAATTTCATATTTTACGTATCTGTTCCTTGACATAATAGCAGTACAGTAAGTTGTTTTCATTGTATAATTGTAATGCTATGATGGAGTGTTCATGTGATGATAGCCTCTGCCTAACAATGGCTTTTATTAAAATGCCAATAAATACTGTAGTGGAAAAAAAAATCTGTACAGTTGCTTTTACAGTATTTTTGGATTAAAACAGTTATGAACAAGAGAGCCTTCAAACCTCACTCCAAGTCTCGCTCATGGAGTTGAGGACAGTATCCCAGTCTGAGTGCAGCCAGAGGCAACATCCAGGAGCACGGCTGCAAATTGGCATCTTCCTTGAGACTGTGTTTTCCTTGCAAATCTACCTAGACTGGTGGGCTTCTGTCCTTTAGCACTGTATGGTTACCCTGTGCTGTGGCACGATGTTATCCTTCAGATGCACTGTTCGGGCCTGGCCTGGCACCCTGATGTTGCTACCCAGATGGTTTTGGCTTCGGAGGACGACAGGTTACCTGTGATTCAGATGTGGGACCTTAGATTTACTTCCTCACCACTGCGTGTTTTGGAAAGCCATACGAGGTACAAGACTGCTGCTCTGTAATGTTGACTCTGTTGATGACTATAGCAGTTAGTACATCTCACTTTTTGTGTAGTTTCCTATGAATGCTTGCTTAGTTGAAGCCACTTTCCAGCAGCAAGCAGCGTTGGATACTGCTGGGTGGAAGGGAACGGGCCTCACATTAAAAAATAAATTCCCCTTTAAAGTTTTTGGATTGCAGGATTAGCAGTAGCTTGGTTTACGTAAAGAGCAGCAGTGTCTCTGTTGCAGCTACCACCAAAACTGCTGCCAGTGGCTCAGCTGATACAAATCTGCTAATAAACTGTCAGACTTGATAGTCACTGCTCCTACCTATCAGTTTGCATAAAATGTGTTAATGATGGTACAGGCAATTGAACCATTTGAGTGGATTGGTATCCATGTTTGCATATAGAAGTGTTGAATTTAATTTTCATGTATAGTGACTGTACCTTTACAGCTACTCATGCAAAAGATAGAAAGCATCTTTTCCAATATATCAAATGCTGATATAACACTGAGAACTCCTGTCTTCCCCACTCCTTCCTGTTAGGACATTTTGGCATAGACTGCTAGCTACTGTAGCAACTTGCTTAAAAACACGCTTTATCACCATTTTGCATTTATATTAATCTGTTACTTGGTTGTGACTTCTCACACAGGGGTATATTGGCCATTGCTTGGAGTATGGCAGATTCAGAGCTGCTACTTAGCTGTGGGAAGGATGCCAAAATACTGTGTTCAAACCCTAACACAGGCGAGGTACTGTATGCACACCACTTACTAAAAACTGTTTGTTTGGAGGTGTCGTGGTGTTATGTAAAGTAGTAATTTAAGAGCAGTTGATCTTTTTCCAAGCACTTTCACTAATTTTTGCAATACAGACTTCTTGCCTGCCGTGTGGGCAAGATAATTCTGCAGAATGGGGAGAGATGTTGTCAAAATTCAGGCTTGGCTGCAGAAGTGCAAAAGCTCTGCAAGGCAAAAGGTAGGGTGGCAGATGTGTGATCCAAGTTGGATTCTGAGCTGGGAAGCTCTACATTTGGATGACTCATACTGCATATTTTGATTTAAAATAAAAGCATTTTCCTGGGAGACAGCAAGGCAGCTACCACTTGCTCCCTTCAGCAAAAATTTAGTAGGCAAGCAAAGAAAAATTTTTCTTCATGGTTAAATGTCTCTTGTAGCTGTAAACTGTCTGTTCTGGGCCAGGAGAAACTGCTGGGAACACAAGTTTTCATTTTCCCAGTTATCCCCCAGAACAGGCTGCCTTTGGAGTCTGGCTGTGTTCCCATGTTTTCTGAATGAGTTAGCATGACTTCCAGCAGCTCGTTGCAATGCACAGAGAGCCAAGTCAGTAGCTGTACACACAGCACAGACATACACTGTCTGCTTAGCTGATCATGTTTGGAATAAACAGAAAAATCAATGGGAATAGGAGATAAAGCAGTGGTGTGTGGTATTGGATTGTCACGTCCTGCTCACTGTCAGTGTGCGTGGGTGATGTGGGGGCTGCTGGGGAGCAAGAAGAGCAGCTTCATCTCACACACGGGAAAGTTGTTGCTGCTGCTCATGGTATTTCATATATGCTCTGATGTGCCGGACTTGTTTTTGCTGCCCAGGTGCTGTATGAGTTGCCCACAAACATGCAGTGGTGCTTTGATATCCAGTGGTGTCCCAGAAACCCTGCCATCTTCTCTGCAGCTTCGTTCGATGGACGGATCAGCACTTACTCTATCATGGGAGGCAGCACAGATGGTTTGAGGCAGAAACACGTTGACCAGGTACTGAGAAGCATGCAGCTAAGGAAGAGGTTAGAAAGAGGATAAAGCGTGGGTTTGTGGGTAGCCTTTGGAGGATGTTCCAACTGTATGGTTGCAGGAGTGCTAATCCGCTGTGGGAAAAAAAAAAGAAATAGTTCAGTTTGTTGGAGATGATGTCTAACTCTAGGGTTTTTTTCTACCCCCTTTTGTTTCCAAAGCTTTCATCCTCATTTGGGAACCTTGATCCATTTGGTACAGGACAGCCTCTCCCACCCCTGCAGCTTCCCCAGCAGACTGCACCACAGAGTGTTGTTCTACCCCTAAAGAAACCCCCCAGGTGGATCCGGCGACCTGTGGGAGCGTCGTTCTCAGTGAGTAGGGATCATGTCTGGGTATGGCTGGCCACGCAGGAGGGAGATAGGTAGTGGTGGCACCTGCAAAGCATGTGTGGAAGAGGGGAATTTGTCATTGTGCTCCACCTCATGAGAGTGTGCCCTGTTTGCTGGAGCGATGGGAGATGCTCACAAATAAGCATCTGGACTGGGCACTTGGGATAGCATGCCAGCAAAAGCATGACAAAAATGCTTGGAGAAAGAAATCGGGAGGCATTGTGTTGCCCAGAGGCACTTCTTTCTGTCTTGGAACTTGTGTAGTGTTTGCTTTGAATAAACAAATATATTATTGGAAGGGAGTTGGGCAGCTAGCTGAGATTTCAGTGCAATTTGTAGGCATTATGTGGCTCAGTGTGGAGAAAGGTAACTAGGTAAGCTCTGATGGAAGGTTGCAGGAGCCCCTGAAACAGCACACAGACCCAGGCTCCTTTCTGGTTGTCGAAGTTGCAGAGAAGCTGTATGAGAGGCAGGCAAGGCCTTGCTTTTCGTGAGAGTGGAGTCACTTGCTCTTCAACTCCAACAGTGCCTTGCTTTCTTGACTCTGAGGCTGTTTCCCAAGAGAATTCATGAAGAATTTTAGGCAGGCAGTCTACTTGAAATGGATTTCTGTGCCAAAATACTGCTTTTATTTTCATCAGCGTGTCTACTTATTCATCATCTCATCCACAAATTAAATGCAGCTTTTCTCCTGTCAAATAGAAGCAATATTGCCTAGCCACTGACTATGTATAAAATGATGTATCATTTTATAACAGTTTATTTCCTTGTCCTAGTTTTCCAGCTTGTCAGCCTTTTTCTTGGCCATGCTTTTTGTAATACTTTGGTCTGGCCTATGTCAGCTAACTTTAAGCTATCAAATGAAATAATATTATAAGTACCACTTAAAGTTTTTTTTTCTCTTCCTTTCTGTTGATTTTCTTTCTTTCTAAATGTTGATTCAATTCACTGCCCATCTCTCAGTACTTTGAATTTGCAAACAAGCTGCAAACAAGGCTACACAGGATATTTAAGCATCTATTTAATGATGCATAGGGCTTTTTAGTGTGTTGTGGGCTAACCCTAGTATGCTCCTGAGCCTCTCGTACCTGTTCACTGGCTCTCCTGCAGTTGGAATGGGATACAGGATCAAAAGGATAAAAGTGAGGAAACTCATGAATTGAGATAAAGACAGTTTAATAGGTAAATCAAAAGCTGCATGTGGAAGCAAAGGAGAAAGAGGAATTCATTCATCACTTCCTACTGGCATGCAGATGTTCAGGCATTGAGGAAGGGCTTCATCATGCATAATGGATGTTTGTGAAGAGAAATGCCATAACTCAGAATGTCCCCCACTTCCTCCACTCCTTTCTGGAGAGGGAGCTTGAGAAACAGGAGACTCTGATGTGGTGTAACTGTCATCTAGCAACAGCTAAAACAGGGGTCTGGTGTCAACACTATTTTGATCACAGATCCAAAACGTACCATTACGTGGGCTGCAATGAATAAAATTAGCTCCTGCCACAGCCTGTGCAACACTGTTGTAACACGAGATACTCACAGACCCGTTTCTCAGGACTCTCACATGCTTATCCAGCAAGCTGCGTTATTGCATGGAAACATGGGGTGGTGGGGAAAAAAAAAAATCAACAATCTGATGTTAAAACTGTTTGTCCATTGAATGATGAGCGTTTATGTACCAAATAAAAACTTGTGCGTGCACATGTGTGTATGCAAAATTTTTTCACATATACCCAAGCGTGTACTTGCATTTTTACATGTTGTACTTATCTTCATTCCAGTTTGGAGGCAAGCTGGTTACATTTGAAAATGCCAAGCCTCAACAGCAGCCAGGCGTCGACCAACAGCCACAGCATCACTATGTCTATGTGAGTCAGGTTGTTACAGAGAAGGAGTTCCTGGCACGATCAACCCAGCTGCAGGAGGCTGTGCAGTCCGAAGGCTTTGTCAGCTACTGCCAGAAGAAAATTGACATGGCCCAGGCTGACTTTGAGAGAAACGTGTGGGCCTTCTTAAAGGTAACAGTGAGAGCAGTCCAGGAGTTCCTCACTGACAGGGAAAGCCATTGAAGTAAGGATTTCTTTGCCACATTACAGTGTTCTAGCAGAAGAGATGTTGGGAATGATGAGTGTGGACTCTGGTGCCCATAAGCTCTATTAGTATGGGTGGCCCAGCGGAAGAATGAGGGTTCCTTAGGGCCTGGGGTCTTTGTAGGGCCTCATAGGTGATCATGAGAGCAACCAGGATTTGGAGAAGGCATCCTCTGTTTTTGTCATTCCCTTTCACTGCATCTTTTTAAGAACATTTAGAAGTTCCCAAGTGAAGCAGATACATGCACAGTTTACCTGCAGTAATCAGACTGAAGTCTTGCCTACCTGCTCAGGTGCTCAGTTCACTAAAGACCTTGTCAGGTTTTTATTTGTTTGTTTTATTTAATTTTCCTTGACTCTTTCTTGTCAGTCACTGGCTCTCACTGGGTATTTGTTCAATTTAAGTGAAAAGTCAGTGAGGGAGCGTATGGAAATTGTGAATTGCAATTGAGTCTTCTTTTTTTTGAAGGTGAACTTTGAAGAAGATTCACGTGCTAAATATCTTGAGCTGTTGGGATACAGGAAAGATGATCTGAGGAATAAGGTAAGTGTGGCTGAGAGCTGTGCTTGTGTTAAATACTTTGTTGATGGATTTATCTGCCAAGTGCAGCCTTGTATAATCAACGTATTCATTTGTGTGTGGGCTTTGGTAAGAGCCATTAGTGATATCTGCAGGCTATTCCAGCACAACGAACTTTTTCATACAACACTATTTTCAGTGTGTTTCCCAGCAGGTAGTACTTGTCAGTGCCTCAACTTTCCTAAAAGCTTGTAGTTACAAGTGTTAGCAGTGTTGCTGGATCTTCTGTATAAACATGGCTAACTTGAGTATTTGTGTTATTTGTGGAATTCCTTTGTACCAATGAGGACTGGATATCTTGAGTAATTTTGGAATTGTTACGGCAGTTGCAATTTGCTCTAGGCATTTTGTTAAGTCACCTTGGAATACGGTTCTACAATGAGGATTTCAAAGCAGCCAACAGACTTCACACTCCAATCTACATCTGAGAGTCCCATGCTGATGAGAAATTTTTGCCCATCTGGAAGCTTTGATATTTATTGGTACAATTTGTCCATGTTTCTTGATTGAAAAGACATCCTTATTTTTTATGACCTCTGAATCTGGTCTGTTTTAGGCTTTCTGATTAAATAACTTGTAAGCCATGGGTGTCCAACCTTTTGTCTTACCTGGGCCATATTGTGTGCAGAGGAATTGTCTTGGGCAGCATGTAAAATATATAATACAATTAAATGTATAAAATATAAATGTATTAAATGTATAAAATATAAAAATCATCAAAAATATAAAACAGGCCAGACACATATGCTGTAAGGATTCTGACAAGCCTGGAATAGTCATTTTTTGTGTGGGATGCCACTCGTAATCAAGAAAAAAGAAAACCAAGGTCACACATGGCTACATTTGGAAAGGCAAAATCTGAATTACCAAGAAGCAATTTCTACTTCTTGGAAATGGAGATGGAAGAATTTCTTATCTTGGTGGTGTGCCGCTGCACATTTTGGCTCTTAGCTGCTAGCAGTGCTCAACCCAGGAACTTGTCAAATGCTTTCCCAGTTCTGGTGGAATAGTTTTGAGTGTCTGACTCGTTTCCCTTGTATCAAACTAACATTTTGTTTTGAAAGAGTGTCTCCATAAAAATGACCCTGTTTATTAATTAAATGCTAAACTTACGATTGCAGACAATGTTTTTGCTGGCAGTTTGTCTGTGGCTTCTAAACTTTTTCATTTATCCTTTGTCTTACACATATGATTAGAGATGGAGGAAAAAAAAAAAAGAAAGCAGCTCCAACTAATATATCTTCTGCCGGTATTTTAAATTCTATTCATTAAATTTCATGCATTTTTAAGGCCCCAGAATGAATCTGGAGTCATGATTTGCCTTGGAAAGTAGTAAAAGCTGAGAGTTCAACTCTGGTGTACCTTGAAAAATCCTACCCCAAGGCCACATGCCTGCTGTGTTTGAAACCAGTTTCCAGACCAGCTTGTTGCTCCAGCAAGATTGTTACTGCTATGTTTTCCCTAATCAGGGCAACAGAGACTTTCTTCATGTATACTCTGATATTATTTTTATTAGTGTGGTTTCCAGCAGCTCTAGTGAGGTTTGAGGCCCTCTAGTTAACAATAAAAGGTTTAAAGGCACAGAGCAGCTCTTGTTTCCATCAGAGCTTGGGGTGCACAGGGCTTAGCAATAATTCCATCGCCAGACTGAGAAAGGAAATGGCTCTAGCTTCGTGTTAAGTGTTCTGCAAGCAGCGTACCAGCTACATTTACTAGTTGTGCAGCCTGAGAGACCAATGGGAAGTCTATCTCTGAAGGAAAAGGGCACTTCCTTAACAAATCTTGATTCTTTTCAGATTACATCAGCTCTGAATCTGAATAAAGAGTGTTGTGCAGATGGTGAATTGGGAGAGGTAAGCAAACATGTCCATGTTCACCTCCACACATAGTATTATAATGCCCCAGAGTAAGTCAGTTGTAATCTAGCGCATGATGAGTTCGTGCATTCAGTGAGGTGAAGTTACCTGTTTAGAGAAAACAGGACTACTTTTTTCCCCTCAGACTTCCCCATGTTTTCGAGCAGTCAGTCCCAAGTTTTGGGAAAAGGTCTCTGATATCTTTCCCCTTGCTCTTTTGCTGCCTGTGTGTAACCTACTGTTGCACTTTGCTTCCTGTGAAGAAGGGCAGAGCCTTGCTGCCTGCCAGCTGGTGTCAAGATCAGCACCTTCCCAGGCTTTAGGGGAAAAAAAAAAAAAAAGCAGGTTTAAAAATGTGCTTCTGTAGTGCTTTCCTGCCTGATTAACTCAAAGGGTGCAGGTGTTGCTTGTGCCCTACACAATCTGGATGTCATTTGTAGCTGCCTAATGTGAAAAAAAATTGCTGCACATTTTTAAGCAAATCAGATAAGTTACCATGCAGTAGCAAAAAGGAAAGAAATAGAGGGCTTCTGCCACATTCATTATACTTGCACATATACTGCCAATGCATTTCTCTGCTTTGCAGACTGGCTCTGACTTTGGTGAGAAAGTGGCTATTCTCTGCATTGCAAATTACTTCTTTCTTTCTCTTCTATGGCTTTCTTTTTTGTGTGTGTGTGTGACATCTTTTCTTTGCTGAAGGCTCCCACAGAATCTGATGTGCCTTTACTGAACAAAGGGGATGAAGGCCAGACTGCAGAGGAACAGTTCTTGGGAGAGGTATCTATTATCCTCTAGGCTAATCCTGTTGACCTGCTATGTATTTTCTTTGTTACCATTAAGAACATTTCATCTTTTTGCTTTTTTTCTGGTATTATCTGTGGATGTACAAGTGTTAATGAGAATGAATAATGTGTGGGCTCTTATTAAGTTCCATGGGGTTTTCTTATCAGTCTCAGCCATCGCTTGAATAGATTGTGGTGGCAATGTAGGACGAGTTCATTTTGTAACAGTCCAGTTGGCACCAGAGCCATGGACTTCCATCTGCTGTAATTTTCACTCTGACACTTGCCTAACACATACTAAATGATCTCCTGCCACAACTTTAATGAATTCCCTTTTTTTTTTTTTATGCCTTTCCTAACTGCTTTCTTCTCTCCCCCAGGTTAATAATTACCAAGCAGTCAGCTTATTACTGCTCTGATTCTAGGTAGAACTCTTTGCTGAGATGTAGCTGTGATAGTGGGAATGTTGGTTCTCACCATCACTCCCACTGGCATCCCAGTGCCAGCCTGTTTGCACCTGAAAGGCTAAAGTAAAACCTAGGTAGCACTGTGGGAGGCTATTCTTGGTGGGGGCTGGGAGTGAAAGAGAGGGGAGAACATCTGATCTTGTGGTGGCTTTGCCTTGAGGGGTTTGTGTGTTTGTGGGCCTGAGTATGCCTGTGCATAGCAGTACCCAGGAGCCACGTGTCTGCTTGGTGGTGTTCATGGTCGAGAGGCTGGTGCACTTCTGCTTGCGTAAGCCTTTGTCAGTAAATCTGGTTGTTTCAGTGCTTTTTTCCCCCCTTGGTATCTATTTAAAAACAAAACAAACAAAAAAAAAAAACCACCAAAACAACAACAACAAAAACCCACACTATCAAAATGGTGCTTGTATAATGGCATATTAGCATACGCTACAAATTTTTTGATGAATCTAGGATTTTCTTAATGACTTTGTGCAATCACTAGAAGAAGTTGATGCTCTTCTAAGTGAAAGACCCTCTAGGCAACTGGCATTTTGAAGATTTTGAAGATTCTACCTTAACTTGTAGTGCAGGATACAGGTTTTTAAAGATATGTGTATGCATTCCAAATGTATAAATGATCTCAAAAAATTTTGCTTTCTCTTTCTATTAGATGGCCAAGGACAATAAACAAGAAACTGGAGACTTGGGATCTGCAAGAAAGACTTTTAATATCTCTGTCAGTGGAGGTAATATATATGTGTATATATATATATATTTAGAATTAAATTTATATTTAATTATGTAGGGATTTTAGCTTTCCTACATCAAACTACTTTGCAGAGAATGTTATGCAGTATTGCAGAACTGGATGGAATTACCAGCTGTTGCTTTTTAAATTAATTTTATACCAGCATTTGAAAATGCACTGCTCTCTTGCAGATGTGGATGGTTTGATTACCCAAGCTTTGCTGACTGGTAACTTCGAGAGTGCAGTAGATCTCTGCTTGCACGATAATCGCATGGCTGACGCCATTATCTTAGCCATCGCAGGTGGACAAGAGCTGCTTTCTAGGACACAGGAAAAGTACTTTTCTAAGATACAGAGCAAAATTACCAGGGTATGTATTTCTGCTAAGTACCAACATGTACGTAGGCTTTTGGCAACCTCTTTTTTACCTTTCAAGTTTTCTTGCCTTTTTATAGGTCAGAGGGAAGCAAACACATGTTCAAGTCTTCCACACAATCTCAGAGCGCAAGTATTTATCGTGTTTTAATACAGTTTATTGGTAAGGAAAGAAGAGGCACGGTACCTGGATAGTGCTTTCCTAGAACAGGGCTGAGTGCTGCCAAGTATGGAGTTCAGGAGTTTGGGCACCTAGCCTCACAGGCTGCAGTCCAGAGGTAGAGTTTTGTTGGTCGTTATCTGTGGTTCAGTTTCAGACAGGAGTAGTTGGCATTTTTAATAGCAGATGAATGATAAGAGGAAAATCTCTGCAGGGTTTCTGTACCCATTTAGCTGCTTTCCCATGGTTGTCCCAAACCAGGGAGAGCTTTGCACTGGATAGTGGATGTGTTCTTTACTGCAGTTCATCCTTTGGAGGAGGATGTTTTCATGGAGAGTTGAACTGTTATCTGTGCTAATAAGTGAGTGTTGATCTTGCAGTTATGACCTTATAGTTGTTGTTCAGGTGTTTCTGTTTATTTTCTGGTCCCAAATGTCATGACTACTGTCTCTTTAGCTGTTTCTGAGCTGAAACTCTTGGCATGACAAGGGCTTCATTCACTAAGTAGCAGCACAGTCTGCCAAGTCTGCCTTTTGTGAGAAGCAGAATCACTGGAAGCAAAGTTTCCGATGAAAGAAACTGGAATTTCACTTCTGGTAATTGTGAAGAGACAACTTGAGTACATGTGTGAAGGATAGGGCCTGGGAGTATTGCTGCTAATTTGCTTCTTGCTTTGAGCAGGGCTCTCAACTGCCTCTCACTTGATACCAAGAGCTTAACGCTGAATAAAACAGTGAACTTAACAAACAAATGCTCCTTGCTGCGTTTTGTGTAGAAAGTTTATGGCTCAGTACTTGGCATAATACATCTTCACCTACAAAAGCAATGCTGAAGAAAGACCATCTGCAACAATCCCAGCTCGCAGAGATATTTGTATTCTGTTGTACACTTTATAGCAAGAGTAATTGCCCTGTGTTACCCAAGCTTGTTCTGTGATTTTTCAGTGAGCCCCTTTTAGAGTAAAGTTGTCTCTTGTGGAGCTTTTGAATTGCAGTACCATACCTGCCACAACCCTGGATGCAGTGGGAATGTATGCTTGCGTTACCCTTGAATATTCAAATAATACTGTACTATAAGAAATCCTACCAAATTCTTAACTGTGGTCTCTTCTTCGGCTCCAGCTCATCACTGCAGTGGTAACGAAGAACTGGAAGGAGATTGTGCAGTCTTGTGATCTGCAGAATTGGAGAGAGGCTTTGGCTGCTGTGCTCACTTATGCCAGGCCAGATGAGTTTGCAGCCCTCTGTGGTAAGGATGCCTTACAGACTGGATAATATTCATCCTGCTTACTGCAAAACTGTGCATTTCTGTTGTTGTCCTTCACGTAAAATACTATAATGCCTTGCTAGCTTTGATGGATCGTACAGTTCTTCAGTACTGTTGCTTGTAGGAGGAGAAGAACCTCTGCAATGTTGCTTTGCTTGTATGCTCTCTGGTTTTCTGGGCACAGGGGGATGCCTCTGAACGGGCAAATGTGTAACGGTGAAGTTGCTGTGATGGATGTCTCAGCCAAGGGAGCAGTCTCACGGAGCACTTCTGCATGAGATACAAGTGGAAATGTTCTAAAAAGCTCTTTATGCTTTACCAAGTGCGTGTTGATCTTGGAGAAGGTGCCCTTTTTGTCAGGAAGTGCTCAGTTAGCATGCCTGCATGTGTGCTGTGTAGCAGGAAAGTAGCTAAACTAGTTCGGTTCCTAGGGAAGTCTTATTAATTGTACTGATGCGGTTGACACCTATGTGCTTCTCAGACACCTGCCTCAGTGTTTGTTGTGCTGTTCAGGCGTGTTTCAGCACAAACATCACTCCAGAGCAGACTCACAGCTTTGCTTACAGCTCCTTTACAGTTGCACGCTCAGGCCACCCTCTTGAGTTGTCCTGAACTCCTGTGAGGCTATCAGTGCTGGAGGGTGTCCTCACAGATGGAGCCCAGAGGCAATATCGCTTCTCACTGTGCTGACAAGCAACGAGTGTTGAAAGTTTTCCCTGTGCCAGCAGCAACCAGGGGATCTGCAAGGTGGTTAACCAGCATTGTCTTGACTCATGTTTTTCTTAGATCTTCTGGGTAACAGACTAGAGAGCGAGGGGGACAGCCTGCTGCGAACACAGGCTTGTCTCTGCTACATTTGTGCCGGCAATGTGGAAAAGCTTGTTGCCTGTTGGAGCAAAGTTCAGGATGGAAACAGCCCCTTGTCTCTTCAGGTTGGTATTTCCATGAAGAAAGGTGTTGGAAGTGATGCATGGGGATCGTATGGCACTTAAATCAAATGGCTGGGGGTAGAGCTTTGTTATAGGATTATATCTGTTGGAAAAGTCCTCTAAGATGATCTAGTCCAACCCCAACCCATCCCCACCATACCCAACTTGCCATGACCCTCAGTGCCGCATCTCCATGCTTCTTGAACATCTCCAGGGACAGTGACTGCACCACTTCCTTGGAGGCAATAGCTGTGTGTATATCAAGATGCAAACGTTTTGATTCTGGAATGGATACTTTTAGCAGAAATAACCTGTAATTTGATATCGGAAAGTGTACTGTGAAACAAAATAGCCCCAGGGCCTACTCTGTTGATGGTGGTTATGCTAATATACTTCCTGTGTAAAAGGCCTATAGGTAGCTGTAGGGCTTAGAGTTTTTGTAAAGAAGTGACTTTTGAGTGTTCTCGTATTTTGTGATAGATGCACTTTGGACATTTCTGCTTTTGGGATAGATTACTTAGACATTAGGAGGAGAAATCTAATAAATGATTTAAATCGTGAGAGAATCTGTGGGAGGGTTTGTATGAGTGTTTTCTCCAGGGGTTTGCATGTATGAGGTTTGGTTTCCGGCAGTGAGAGATTGTATATAGCAAATATCTTGAGGGAATAGGAGGATTGATGACAGTGAGATGAAGCAATTACTGAATAATTTATTTTATGGTATAATCTTAGTTTCTTCCATCTGTTCAGGGCCTTTGAAGGACAAGTTTTTGAGAGAACTCAAAGTAATGCTACCTGACCATACCTCTCTATCTTTAGAAAATTGAAGGGAATGGAATAATTTGAATTCTACTTGATTTTTTTTTTTTTCCTCACTTGCAACTTTTTGGAAGCGTCTTATCAATCTTACCCAAAGATGATAGCTTCATTAGACACTTCTGTTCCGATTTGTGTGCTGATTGTGTTGTTCTGCTCCCTCAAAAAGTGAAGTTGAATAACAGTCATAATGGTCTGCTTGCTAATTATGATATGAAATTACTGAAAGTCCCAGAAGCTGGAGGTTATTGTGATGATTTTTTTAACTTGTCTTTTTTGACATAATATTTTGCTGAGGAAAAAAAAACACAATAATACAATAATAATGTATTACTAAAGAGTCAACCAACACTCCTTATTAGTATTGTTGAAGTATTGTTGAAATCCTGTGTGGTGCACTCCTTTAAATCTATTACTATAAGATTTAAAAGGGCGTTTGAATGCTGATGTTGGTAAATGAACATTTGTAGTGCCTTCTAATGTGATGCAGAAGCTTGGGCTTCTCATTGAATGAGAGGAGTCCTGCAGGGTTGCTGAGGAGCATGTTAGCCAGGGCCTCCTGCCCCTGCTCTTCTCATTTCCTTGTTTTCTTTGACCTGTTCTTCTAGGATTTAATAGAGAAGGTGGTGATCCTACGCAAGGCCGTGCAGCTCACCCAGGCTGTGGACCCTAATGCTGTGGGGGCACTTCTGGCTGAGAAGATGAGCCAGTATGCCAATCTTCTGGCTGCTCAGGGCAGTATTGCTGCAGCTCTGACCTTCCTGCCTGCAAACACCGATCAGGTATTTGCCTTCAAACTTGGTACTCCCTCTCTCTGTTAATAGGCCCACTTTAAGCAAAAATGCCAGTGTAATGCAGTTATCATTGGAAAAACCTTTCTGGATGTGCTGGTGGTGCTTTTTCCCCTTGGTGCGTTGACCTTGCTGACCTGGCAGAAGTACGTGACCTTCTTCTACCCTATAATTTCTCAGAGTTGTCGGCAGACAGTCTGCAATGACAAGGCTGTTGTTGCTGTTGTAAGCCAACCACATTTCTCCTGCAAGAAAAACTTACTCTGGTCAAATAAAGCAGATCAGGCTTCTGAAGAGACACATTTGTTGGTGTGCGGCTGGCAAATCACTTAACCTTCCTTTGCTGTCTTTTTTGCAGCCAAACATTGTGCTATTACGGGACAGGCTTTGCAGAGCCCAAGGGGAGTTGCCAGCAGGACAGGAAGCCATCAGGGCACCATATGAGAGACAGCCCATACCCAAAGATCGAGCTGGCCCTGTGGTGGGACAGGTGCCAGGGCCTCAGACTTCAGCACAGCAGTACTACCAACAGGTAAACTGATTTTGGTATTCAGTGTAAGACATCACGCTTGAGTTCTGGAAAATGATGGCAAGAGCACTTGGTTTTCCTTTCTTTTGGTCCAAGCTGGGGCTCTAAGATGTAATCACCAAGCACCTTATGGGGATAATCGTTTGTGCTGCTCTTCAATCAGTAGAGATGATTTGTTCCTTGTCTGGAAACATCTCTTACACTTTGCCATGCAGCCTGTGGGTGAAAATCAGGTTGAAAGCCTCTCAGCCAACTGCAACTATAGGAGTAGGTAGCACAGCCAGTGGGTGGGGCAATAGCAGGACAGGGCTGGACATGAGCTGTGCCAGAAGGGAGAGACCTGGTGAGTATGGGAGTAGGGGAGCTATGCAGACAGGAAGAGAAATACCAGGGAGACAGATGTTCTGCTTTTAGCTTCCAGGCTGAGGATGGCGTTTCATCAGGCTACAAGGTAGGATCTCAGCCACTGCTAGAGTGCAGTGCAGTGGGCAACTCTGGCTGTGTGAACGCTGAAAGAATCTCAGCACAGTGCTGGAGCTGGCCTTTCTGTGCAGGAGAGGTCTCCCAGTGCTGTCCTTCAAGCTCCGCCTGTCAGAAAAATGGGATCAGGGTGGAAGAAGGGCTAAAGAGCAATGGGGAGCTGGGCTTTGCTGTCTCCCTCTTTATGTCGATGGTTGTGGGTCCCTTTGCCTTTTTTTGAGGCTGTTCACAGGTCAGCAGGACAAAGCCTTATCCCATTCGTACAGCATTACCTCACTAATACAATTGTATCTGACTTTGATTGCCTCACTGCTAATAATTAATTCAGCTATTCTTTCTTGTGTGTCTGACCTTCCTCCTTGTAACGAGCAAGACACTATGTTTGGCTGTGGAAAACAGCACATTTCCTCTAGATGGCGTGAGTTTAGCAATGATTTTCAAAACACTGTTCCCATTTCTCCTATGGCTTCAGAAAAGCTATGATTTAAGAAAGCCCTGCAGGTGGTTGAAAGCCAGGAGTATCACAAGCCCCAAGAGCACACTGTGAGTGAGTTGCTCTCAATGCTCTTGGTTTCCCCAGGAGCTCATGCTCGGCACGAGCTACAGCAGGAACTTCAAGCAGGCAGGGCCGTGTCAGAAAGGTGCCTGATGGTACTTTGGTGAACTGGAACAGAAATAAATGACATTTTTATTTTTTTTTTTTTCTTTTAAGAAAGCAGGTATGTTGGCTTGTTACATTTTGAGGCAGTATTTCCTTAATTGTTGTCCCAGATAGGAACATGCCTTTAGTCTTCAGTTTCCTTTTGGCATTTGATTTCACGCTGGTTTTCATCTGGAAAAAGAAACAACTAATAAATGATAGAGGGTGGACAAATCTTTCAGATAACTCCAATGATAAAAACTTGATAATGATAGAAACTTGATGCAGACCTTCTTCACAGTGACTGTTGTACGGCTGATGGCAACATCAGTGTAACACTGTGCAGTTAAAAACACACTGGAGTTGTCTGAGCTTTCCTTCTGCCTGTCTCAGGGAGAAAGGGCATTAAGATAGATGTTTGTGCCTGTGCACGAGTTTAGTTCAGATTTTAACCTCTTAGTGCTTCTGAAACTCAAGATAAATCATATTGTGTGAAGCAATTTGTTTGAATTGAACACAGGACTTGTGATTTCCAGCAGCAGTTGGTGATGCTCAGTGCTGTGCAGTACCCTGAGGGGAGCTTCTGTGAAAACAAACTGATAGCATTAGTAGCATTAGTCCTACGAAGCCCCTTTTGTGGCAGACCTGGCTTGCTGGCACGTGTAACATTGCACTTGCTCCACAAGCTGTTGTAGCTGCCTCTTCTCTGTGCTTAATCCTCACTCTGTGATTCACTTCTGTGCACAGTGATTTTGGCTGTCTTGAATGCACTTTTTCTTCCTCTTGTGATTTTTTTTTTTTTTTTTGGCTGTGTTGGAGGTGCCAGCATGCAAACCTCTTTCTGTTCACTTTTGTTTTGTGAAATCCTTTAGACTTTTTTTTATTGCTTTGTTTTCCATGATTGGTATCTCTTTGTTCAATTCAGGTTAGAATTGCCCCTACTGTCACTACCTGGAGTAACAAAACTCCCACTGCCCTTCCCAGCCATCCTCCTGCAGGCTGTCCCTCTGACACACAGGTATAACCTTTGTTATTCCTCTCTGAGCCCCTGTTCCACCCTGATAAGTCCCCCGGTGCTGTCTGTGCACGTGACACAGTCTGGTGTGGATAGGTGGAAGGAGCAGCAGCTTCCACATGTGCTCAGGTTTTGCTCCTCTGCATCCTTCATTACATTTTTTTAATGTATTTTTCACCTTTGCCAAAACAATTGGCTCTGGAAAGTTTTGAGTAGGAGTTCAATGTGACCTGAGCCCAGTCCTTAGGATATTTCAAGCATGATATTTTTCCTTCCCCTCTTTCCCTTGGAAATCAGAAGCATCAGAGTTAATACTTAGTCTTTTAGTTAAAGGTGTTTTCCCCTGTGCTACTGGTGGCTCTAAAAGGGAAGGTAACTTCAGGCCACTAAATGCCAACCAGTCATTTTGTTGCGGGTCTGCTCTGATGCTGTGTTACCATCGCCAATGAAATCCTATTTCCCTTCACTCTTTTTCCTGCCATTTTTTTTTTTCCACAGGGAGACAAGCCGCCTCCTCCAGGCTTTATCATGCCAGGTGCTGTTAACCCCAGCGCACCACCACAGCAAGCCACATCTCCAAGCTACAGCATGTACTCGCAAGCAGGCACCCGGCCAGCGTACCCACAGAGTGAGTAGCTGCATCTCCCCTTCTTCCCACCCTGCTGGAGCAGCCCGGTGATAAAGGGGTGTCCCCATTTCACTGTCAGCCCGCTTCTTGGGGCTAGGGGGATTTCAAGCCAGCCTGGCACTCCTGAAATAATATATGAGGAACCCCATTTTTTGTGGGGCCCATACATGAGACACTGTCAGATGCTGTCTTCTCTACTGAGGTATCTGTAAGTAGCTCATAAGCTTGCTTCTTGGCCACCAGCCCTCCCATAGGTGTACTGGGGTCAGAAACCTGGGGATGAGTCTTAGAGAAGCAGCACTGGGCTTCCCGAGAGGGATCCAACCCCATCTGCCTGTGGCTGGGACAGTCTCCCTGAGATTGCAGGGGACAAGGACCACCTTCTGGCTCCCTGCTCCCTAAAGCAGGCTGAGGTTTTAAGCAGCGGTTCTCAGGTGACTGGCAGTGTTTTGGGAGCTGGGATGAGGCTGTGCAGGTAAGTGGTGGGAAGGGACAGGAAGCAGAGGAAGCTTGTTCATATGTTCTGAACATACTGACTGAATTTCTTCTTTCTGTTTGTAGCGTATCAGAGCACACAGCAGTACTCTTTTGGAACGGGGGAAACGGCTCTCTATCAGCCCCAGCAGCCTATTGCTGCCCCTGCTTCAGCCTCTTACCCAAGCCCTGCCTCTAACACCAACCCTCCCTACCTACCCACTGCCCACCCTGTGCCCTCCTCACTGTATCCTGGGCAGCCTCAGCCCTCCCCGACGAGCCTGAACCCTGCCTCTTCATTCCCCCTTCCTCCTTCTGGTGCATCCTTTCAGCATGGCAGGCCAGGACTTCCAGCAACTTCTGTGGCTTATGCGTTACCTACTGGACCAACAGGTACTCTGCCTGCAGCCAGTGACCTTCCTGCATCCCAGAGAACAGGTCTGCGCTTTGACTGGGGGGAAAGCGGGGAGGGGGAGAGGGTTTGGCTCGGTATCTCACTTAAACCTCACTTACTATTTGTGCATGCTTCATCGTGAGTGCTCTTTGAAGTTTTTCTTGGGCCAACTCAAGGCACTTCTGAAACATTTGCCTGCATGCAGCTTTTGGTTTGCCCAAGGCACAATGCTGTGGCATCACCTCATTGTGAGGCTGTCATGTGCAGTGGATAAATGGTGACACAGCGATAATCTGTTCAGGCTGACACCAACACCCACTGTGTGGCTGCAGAGCAAAATGAATTCATCAGTGTCCCTGCCTTTTGAGCAACAGGTCAAGCTCAGGCTTGGCAGCATATTTAATTCAGATTGCGTTTGCTGGGGCATTGGCTGACTTTGACTATTTTTTGGTCACTTAGTGCAGCAAGTTTTATGGTAGCTGTGTGTGCCTTAAAAGGTAATCAGCAGTGATTTAGAAGTGCTTTTAGGTGGCCTCTTTTCTGAATGCTAATCAGAAGCATGTGTGTGGCTGGGCCCCTAAGAGCATGTTTGAGCAGGCATGGTGAGAGCATGCACCCAGCTGAGGGCTGATGCCTGCTGGCAGCACCTACGACTGCCTGAGCGGATTTGTGCTTTCTGAGACCTAACAAAGCTGTCTCCTGGCTGGCAGCTTGTGAAGTAGCAGCTTTGCATGTGTCAGTCTGTGCAGGTGGCAGGAGTAGTCCTTTCCTAAACATGCTTCACATCCAGGTGGACTAGATCTAGTGTTCCCTGTGCTCACAGATGGGATCTGAGAGGTGTCATAGGGGTACTGGTAGGCCCTAGGGAACCCTGTGGGGACTCTATTGCTACTGTGATGCAGTGTAAAACTGGGAAGAAAAGGACTTCTGCTGTCAAGAAACGAAGAGGACCATTGTAGGGCAGCTGCAGTGAGCTGTCTACAGCCGGACGTTGAGTCCTATTCTCCTTGGAGTGACTGTACTGGAACCTCATCTGACCCCATGTTACGGGATGTGGCTGATCTGTATCTCTAACTCAGTAGGATTATTAAAATGGATAGAATTGTTGGAAAGGGATCCAGGCTTTGGAGGTGGAGCGGCATTGTTATGCAGACAGCATTGCTTCTGTGCCTCCAAACAAAGGCATAGAACAAGAAAATCGTTTTCTTATCCGTTTTACTACTGTATTTGCGTCACTGGCAGGCACCACAGAGATCACTGCATTTCTTAGGTTAAGAGTGAAGTGCTGTAGTCCATGTGATGTGTTTGAGCAGATGAAATTCTGTATTCTGAGTGATAGAAACTATGGGCATTAATGATAATACGTGTAATTCGCATAGGCTGTGACCTAACATATCTTCTAACATATCTTCCTTGGGTTGTTTTAATAGAAGGGAAGTGGAGGTAGCATTATCAGCTGTGCCTTGCCAGATTGCCTTTCAAACTTAAAAGCTGTCTGTGCTGTGCTTTTTATAATCTTTCTGGGAGTTACCAGCGCTGTTTTTATTTCTCCCCATAGCTGTAGGGAGAAGGCAGCCAAGTGCCAGACCTTCAGGAAATCAAACTGGCATCAGTTTTCTGCTGGCAAATGCCATGCTTGGGCTGAACTGCAGAGGGGGCTTCAGGGCACTGCAAGGTGCAGTGGGGCAGGTGGCTGCTGCCTGCAGCTGGAGGAAATAGAGGTATCCAAAAATCTGATTTTTTTTTTTAAAGGTGACTTGTTTTAGGAAACATGTAAGATGAGGAAAAAGCCTTGCAGTGTAAATGCTGCAATTAGTGCGTGTAGACTTTATGTATTTAACCAGAAACACATCTTCCACAGTAGCTGCATTGCTTAGGGAAAGGAGCCTTCGTATGAGATCTCTCAGAAGAGCAGAAATCTGTAGCCAGAAGTAAATCCATAGTTGTGGCTGTTCTGGAGCTGACTTCTAGAATGGTCCGATACAGCAACATCATGTCTCACTTTGCAAATGTGTTTGGTTAAGGGGAGCGAGGGGCAACATGAAGTGTGGAGTCTTAAATAGTACCTGCCTTTGAGCTGCCTTAGGTTTAGAGATGCACTTGGAAAATAAACGGTTCTGTGGATGTCCTCTCCTGTCTTGCAAGTGTACATAGCCCCAGTACATTAAACCATGCTTGCATCTTGCAGTCAGCAACTGAGCCCACATTGATTTTCATTTTCAACTTTGTCTCTTTTAACCTGCTTTGAAGGCAGTTGGAATCTTCAGGGTCTTGCATCGTTTTTGGAGTTGTGATAGAGAAGCTGTGAGCTTACAAACACATCAGACTGACCTCAGAGACAGGAGTTGTTTAACCCTGATGTTTCTCTTCTCTTTGCAGTGGTTAACAGTGTGTCAGTTGTATTGTGCCCCTTGGGTTTGTTGTTCTTGCATGTGGGTTTAAAGTGACTTTTTGCTATGCTAGATGCAGACAGGAGCCTTGACTCTAGCAAATGATTGGCATCCACCTTGAGGTCAAGTCCTTAAAACATCTGAAGAGCTTTCTGGAATGAAAGAACGATGGTGAGAAGAGTGTTGCTAAGAGTAATGGTCTGTCAGTTGTGCTGGCCGTTAGGAGTAGAAAATGAATGCTGGAACTGATGAGAGAGTGGGCCAGGACTCCTCAACGTTTGCTCAAAGCAGGAAGCGCTGATTTACTGCATGGGAAGAGAAACAGGGCTGTATGGGGGGAAGACAGACAAAAACAATTTCAGAGGGTGGGTTGGACAAATGACTCCTGTCTCTCAGCTGGCATTTTAATTAGGTTAGATGTTTTTCTTCTGACTCCTTAAGCTTATTGAGCTAAAGGGTGAATGTAAAATTCTAGGAAGAATGCTTTATTGTTTCTGAGGGAAAACCTTTTTTTTTTTTTTCAGTTCTTTGCTTTTTATCTGCAGAAAACCTATCAGCTCAAGACCAGGCCTCTCCCTTGGCAGGTGAACTAGGTATCACCTCAGTTGAAAATGATCACAGCCACTACCTGAAATTAATCGAACAGACATCAGTAAATGCATATGTTCCTCAGAGAACATCAAGTGCAATGCTGTTTTCTGATTAGACTTTAATCAATTCAAATGTATAATTCCTTAATTAAAACCAATAACAACAAATCTGGAGTTTTTAACCACAGAAACAAAAGCTGCTGTGCTTTTATTTCCTAACAAATTATTTTAGGAAACTATCAGCAGCGCGTGAGGCTTTCTAATGCGTTCCACTGTCAGCACTGCAGAAGTTAGACTTCCTATATCAGAAATACTCTGGGAAGGGATTTTCTGGATAGGGAGAAGCAGAGCCCTAGGGCCAATGGCAGTGCTTCCCATTTGTTCACAAGAAGCCAGATGTGAAGGGGGCTTAATTTGTTTTCCACTTACCCCATCAACGTGCTCTGGATGTGAAACTTGTTTAACAAAAGCTCAGGAGAAAATGAAGTTTCAGAGCACTCGAGCAAATTCCGCAGTGACGTTAGGCTCTGCTGTCTGAGGTGAATTGATCATTTGCTAAGTGAAAAACGCTGTGGTGAAAAAGTCCATTGAGTGGGGATTTGGTTTCGGCTTTTTGTGGCTTTGTGCAATAAATCCTGATTACTTGGCGAGCCTGCGGTAGCGCTGACAGAAAATGTCAGCTCTGGGATGAGATAGGAACCATTTCTAATGCACTAACGTGAGCTTTGGTGTACAAATCTTGCAGTTTTCCTTGAGGAGTAGAAGGTTTGGTACATTGGACTGGGAGTGAATCTGCTCAGACATGCTCTGTTTTTCAGCTTGAGACAAATTGTCCTTGGTGGAGAAAGTTAGATGGGCTGCCCCAGCACCCATGAACCTGCTGTAGCTGGCAGGGGAAGCCTGGTGTTGTGGCTCCTGGTGTCTCACGGTGGCTGGGTGAATCTGGCTTGTGCTGTTGAAAGCTCCTCTTGCCTCTTCTGTCTCCTCTTTCCATTTAGTTTTGCTGGGGAATGTGTATAATGGGAAAAAAAAGTGCTCATTCCTAATGTCGTATGGGTAGGAGAAATCTTCATGGGTAACTGTGAAGTTGCCTCAACATATGCAGTCTGTGCAGCAGAACTGTGTTTTGGCCATGGTAGGCAACTGCCTGCCTTTTCACAGGGCCCATCTGTTTCAAGTAGTTATCCTGCAAGAGACATGCTAGTTAGAAGGAGAACAGGAGAGAAAAAAAAAAAGAGGAGGGAAAAAAAAAAAAGGATAAGTCTCTGCCATGGAAAGGAGCCAGCCTGAGCTCCAAGAGGCATCTCTGCCCTCCTCTGAGGTGCTCACAGTCTCTTTTTTCTTTCTGTCCCAGGACCTCAGAATGGCTGGAATGACCCCCCTGCCCTGAACAGAACTGCCAAGAAGAAAAAGGTATTCTAGGAAATCCTGCCTCAAATGATTGAGTGCTGACCACTTGAAAAGCAGTAACCTAACCTGCTCTGAGGGAGCTTGTTCGTGGGAGAACGAAAGAGAAGGGTTAGCTACAAACAAAAGCCACATCTTGTGAACAGAAAATGGCCTTCATGTCTTTCCAACATGCATTATCTCTCTCAGAATGTTTATGCCTCTAAAGAGAATAGTAGCTTTGTGCTAGAGTTGTTGTTAATAACAACACGAATCCCTGTTTGAAGGAAGAAAATACTTTTGGACTGTTTTCATTGCAGAAAAGCAGTTGAGTTTTGCCAGAGATGATACTTAAGAGAGATGATGAGGCTGTGCAAATTGTTACAGATTATTGACTACACTGGAGCTGAAAGCAATTTATCCTGATTAAGGGTTTGACCCTGAGAGATCTGCTAAAAGTAACATAATTTTCCTGATAGAGATAGTGCAGCTTGTTTTTTTTTTTTAAAAAAAAAAAAAAGGATTTAGATTGTAACAGGACAGAACAACTGGGGATGCTTGGCGTAGAGCAGAGTGAGCCTTTTCATCCCGTGGTGCTCTGTAGCAGTCAGCATTGCTCACAGTGCATTTGGGAAGCAAGTCTGGATCATGTCAGGTGCTTGTGGCAAGGAAAAAAGGAGTTGGAGCAGGCAAGATAAGGTCTGAGTGAAAGCAGTCTCCCGTGACCCTTAGATTTTGGTCTCCACTTACAGCTAGGAAGCTGTTGGTTAGAGGGGACTTTGTTTGTTCCTGACTGCCCCCATGACGGGACCTGTGTCCCACAGCCACTGTGCTGCCTTCAGGGCTTAAGGCTCTTGGGCAGGAGGGAAAGAGTGGTCAGTGAGAACCACTGTGTGATTCTGCTGTGTGCATCATGGCCACAGTTTCTGCCATGGCTTGAGGGCCAGCTCCCCTCTGAAGAAGGAGTGATGTTTG
Source organism: Meleagris gallopavo (assembly GCF_905368555.1). Taxonomy (NCBI): domain Eukaryota; kingdom Metazoa; phylum Chordata; class Aves; order Galliformes; family Phasianidae; genus Meleagris; species Meleagris gallopavo. The sequence goes on from NC_139407.1 coordinate 26,275,910, forward strand.
TCCCATGGTCCTGTTAAATATTAAACAAACCTCATTCAGAAATGTTTAGATGCTTACTTTGCTTACGTCCACTGCACGAGGGGGAGATTTAGGCTGTAATAAAATGACTCACTACATGGGTTTTATTGTAAGAGAGAGGAACACTCTTGCATTTTAAGCCACAGCGTAATTTGCAGCCATTTTGCCCCTAAATGTGGCAATTGGCATTTTAAAGTTTATTGTTGTAATTCATTGCATTTGTAACTGTCATCAGTGCTGTAACAGGAATATTTTTCTTGCTGTCCCATACCACCAGCTTAATTCTGGCATCTTTCAATCAGGATTGCATTCAGCATTCCACAATAGTTCATTTTTCTTTGCACCTTTAAAGAAATGTGCGTATAGGCTTGGGAGCTCTTCATTTTGTTTGGATTTATGTCTGCCTTGTAGCAGAAGCTGACAGCTCATTTTGTTGTCTCTTCTCTCTACCAAATGTTTCCAAAATACCCCTGTGTAAAGACTGGCAGATGCTCAGGGATGAATCTGAACTGCGCTCATAATCTGTCTTAGCGCAAATGTGTTTGCCAGAAGCTTGAAAGCCTTTCAGAAGCTTTATTGGTGCATGCTGCTAGCTGTGACCTATGTGCTGCTTGGACAAAAAAGCAGCCACAAAAATCTAAATGTATGATCAGAATGCATACAGGTGTAGGTTCTTTGTATGCAGCTGCTGCCAGAGGAAGAGATGAGTGAAATCCCACCTGCCCCCATTGTTTCTAAATCTCAGGGGTTCAGCTCTCTGCCTGGCTGGGCTCTCAAGTGTTGTGAGGAGGGATGTGGGGAGCTGGGTGCTGTCTCTGTTTGCAGCAGCGGCGTAAGCACTGTTTGTTTTTTCCCAGGTCCCCGATAACTTCATGCCCCCAGTTCCCATCACCTCACCTATCATGAACCCGCTGGCGGATCCACAGGCACAGACACAGCAGCCTCCAGCAGCTCCAGTGGGCACACCCAGCTTTCAGCCTCCGCAGCTCCCTGCGGGGCAGCAGGCACCACTGGGCCCCTATGCACCCCAGGCTCTGGGGCCAGGTGTCGTGCCTCCCACTACCTTCAAACCCAGGACAGAGGGAGCTCCTGGGGCCCCCATTGGCAATGCCATGCAGGTAACGTAACATCGATGTTACGTGGTTTGGGTTTGTGCATTAGCAGAGCCCTGTGGGCTGGGATGCTGGTGGCTGGGTGTGTGGCTGGGATTAGTTAAAAATGATGTGGGGTTGCAGAGTGGTTTGGAAAGCCTCACCTATGCTGTTTCTTAGCATGTTCAGGCATTGCCAACAGAGAAGATAACCAAGAAGCCCATCCCTGAGGAGCACCTTATTCTGAAGACAACATTTGAAGCCCTTATCCAGAGGTGCCTGCTGTCTGCTTCTGATCCGGTAGGTCTCTGCCGTGGTTCTAGAGTAACCCTGTATTCAGGTGAACACACTGGTGTCTTCAGGCACAAGCAATGCATAGGAACACTGTGTGCACATGTGGTGTGATGATTTGGAAGCAGAGCAAGGCTCTGCTGGCAGTCGAGCTGCCCAAAGAGAAGCAGCTGGTATTATGCCAGGTCAGAGCTGAGGCTCGCATCTGTGAGTACGTGCCTTGGGTTCTCATCTCTGGTTTGTGATTTCTGTTAAACTTGTCTCAAAAGGAAACAACGGGTAGCTGGGAAGTGGAAGGCTAAGAGCTCTAACATAACCGTTGAAGCTAAGCAGGAACAACATCGCATAGTTTTTGCTATATTCTGAACAAACCATCCATCTCAGAGCTTCTCATTTCTTCCCAGTAGTCAGTGAATAGCACACCAAGCCCAGATCCTGACTGTTTAGCTTGTGCATGGAAGGTGGATGATGGAAGACAGGATGGCAATGGTCAGCAGCCCAGACCCACGCTCCCATTATCCCTGCTGCAGGGAACTGAGCAGTCAGAGCTCTATGGATGTGGGAGTAAATTGAGCATTCAGTGTCCCCCTTGGGTCTCAATGCAACAGCTTCATGGTGGACATGCCCACTTGTATGGAGAAATTTTTTAAGGCCATAAACCTTGCTTTGGACAGATCCCATTGTGTTTAGCAGCATTTGATTGCTCAAAAAATTCCTTTCATTTTTTTTTCTAAGATTATTCTTCAGAGCAGAGGCCCTCAGTCCTTTTGTTTCTTGAATCATCTCTCTTTTCCCAGATGCGCAGTGAAGGCAGAAGTATTCACATCAGTACACAGGGATTGCTTTTCTGCTCTGCCAACACAATTTGATTTCTTGCTCCTTAAGTCCCTCTGCTCTTAGGCAGAGCAAGCATTTCTGGCGCTCAGCACTGAGAAACACTGCCCTGACTGCACGCATCAGTTGCTGTAGGCATACATGTAGGCATCACTCCTTTATTACATGCCAAAGGGGAAAACGGGTGCTTGAAGAGCATTAATGCTTAGGGTTTGGAACAGGAGAGGGCCAGGAGAACAAACAGCTTGTACTTGTGCCTAATTTCCTGTGGCTGGAGAGATGTCTTGCCTTACGGAGCACAGTTAATTTCTGTTTGCCTTAGCACTGACAGCTGGCTTGTAGATCTTTTCACAGGTTTTGAAACAGATGTCTAGTGGTCATGTATCTAAGAGAGTTAGGAAGCCTAAAAGGCTGTTTCTTACCAGCTCCTCTGGCGTGCTCTTTCCTTACCTGCCCTGTCCTTTGGCAGCTGCTGAGGGGGCTTCCACACGACGTGAGAGATCTGCATCCAGTGTTCTTTTCTATGCCCTTTGCCATCCAAACAGCCTCTCCTAATTTCTGGCAGAGCAGGCATGCCTGAGTTAGAGCCTTCCCTTAGGCTTTGATTTTTATCTCTCTGCAATTACTTAACCCAGGGAAAATTTTCCTGTTTCTGGGGAGGTGGCACTATCCTAAATGAAGATGGATTGATGCATGAGTACTGATGTAGGAGTAGGTTCCAGTACACTTCTGCACTGATAGAAATTATACTGCTACTGACCTTATTTGTGCTTTTGTAATTGTAATCTGGATGCTTTGCTAATGTGTTTTTTTTATTATTTGGGAGTAAAGTATTGTATTGCTGAAGCTGTTTGAAAAATTAAGTGGATATAATGCATTTCCCTAGGAGCTGCGGTGCTGTGAAATATAATGGGATGATTTTTAAGAGTCTTGTGGCAAAGTCATTCCATAGACACCAGTGGGTGGTTTATTCTACATGGAACTCATGGAAGCAGAAAGGATCTTTAAGAACAGTTTGGGTTAGGCTAGTAGTTTCTCTGTTGACAGCTCCTGGCTTTACTAGTCAGGCAGTGAAAAACATAGCTAGAACCTGCTGTAAATGATGACTGCATGTGCCCTTAAGTTCTCAGTGACATCACTGGGTACTTAATTCCAGTAATATCTTTATTCAGCCATTGCAGTGCTTTGCCAGTACACCATCAAACAAGATTCCTGTTCAATCTCTGTCCCACTTTGCATGCCAGCTGTACTGGTGGGTTTTACATATGACCCTTTGGATGTACCTTTAAAGGTTACTGTACTATATAGGTAACTAGAGCGGTTGCATGTGGAGAACTAAATTTCACCTGGTCTTTCCTAGCAAAATGAAGGGAGAAAAATACAGAGCAAAACATTAGGAAAAAGTTTTTCTCCAAGACGTTTCATGTGTTCCATAGACCTCTTTGCAGTGTGCTTACTATTGCTCATTCTTAATGTTTTTCTTTTGCAGCAAACCAAGAGGAAACTAGATGATGCAAATAAACGCCTGGAATTTCTATACGACAAACTTAGGGAGCAGACAGTAAGTTTTGATTTTACACTTTGCCTCAGTTAAGTGGCCAGTTAACTACCCCAGAGACATGAAGCTCAGTAGGTTTTTTGTGACCATGGTCTGCTGCTGCAGGACTCCCACCTCAGGAAACCACAGCCATTGGGGGGCTCACGGGGGGTGGGGGGGGGCAGGGATTGCAGTGAATCTGTCTTCTGCTTGAAGTCTGCTGTCAGCAGCTTTGCTCAGCGTGCAGTGCTTCTGAAGGCTGCTGTCCTTAAAATAAAGGACCCAATTCCAGCACCTTCTTGAGAGGCAGAGGTAACAGTCAGGACTTCTGTTGTGCTAGCACTGCTGTTCTTGCTTAAATCTGACCTGCCTCATCTGGCTTCCTCGCAGCTCTCTCCAGCCATCGTTAGCGGCTTGCACAGCATTGTAAAGAGCATCGAAACCCGCAACTACGTGGAAGGACTGAACATCCACATGCACATAGTCAGCACCAGCAACTTCAGCGAGACCTCTGCTTTCATGCCTGTTCTGAAAGTTGTCCTCATCCAGGCCAATAAGTTGGGTGTCTGAAGTAACCCCTTACTTGCAAAGCCTGTGATGGTTGCTTTTCCAAAGAAGTGCATTTCTACAGCAAACATGCAAGAAGCGGACCAAACGCCAGTCCTTACGGCATGTCGCAGTAGAGCTCTGACAAATGGCATTATGCTCTCCCTGCAAAATCCATCATTCTAGGCGGGCCTTGGAGCCCTGGTGCTTTTCTTTTTATTTTTAACCATTTTCTCATCCCCAATGGTTTGTCTACAGATAGTGTATTTAATGGGGATGGCACCCCATATTGTCAACTTTTAGATGCATGTTATACTGTTAAACAGTGGCTTTTAATAACAGATACATGTGAAACCAAGAAGATAGGTTGTGTATCAGACCCTGCGCCTCACTATTCCTTAGACACCAGATTAAAGAGTCTGATCCTGTTATAAGTGTAGTTGGTCTTTCATTTTACGAGACTGCTTGCAATTCTGTTGTTACAATTTACATGTCATATAGCTTAATTTTGCACTGGGACAAATGAGCAAAATAAAGGCTAATGTTGTATTTTCAATAAATGTTAATTTATTAAAATGTGTTGTGATGAAGTGCAACTTAGATATTTTAAACCTGGAGTACAGCGAGGCACCTTTCTGTGGCTCCTGAGCTGCAAGGATATGTTTATCTTTCTGTGTTGCTTGTGATAAAGCTCTACTTAACATTTACACTGAACTATTGACATTTCAAGGAAGCATTTTGCAGGAGTTCTGAACAGATCTGTATGCTTTATTAAAAGCTGAGAGCAGAAATAATGTGGAATGGTTTAAGCCACCCTTACAGAGAGGTTCTATGCAGCCTGCAAACAAGGTGCCAATTGTTTCTTGCAGTCCCCCTGAGTATGGAGACTAGCCTCTACTGGGACACAAGCACATGCTATGCTGTGCGATTGCAAGCAAGCCTTTGCTGCTTGGGTAAGGTGGGTTTCTCAGCACATAGCCTCTCCCACAGTATGGTAGGAGCTGGCTTTAAGGATTTTCAACAAGTGTGCCATGAATTGTTGGTATCACTATGTCTAGGCTAGAAAGAGCAGTTGAAGGGATCAGCCAGTTTAAAAGAACAAGAAAACAGCCTGTGAGCAGCAGTTCTGTATAAAAATAAAAAAACTACATGTGTAGAGTCTGTGTGCAATGTAGATGTGGCAGTGTGTATTGCAAGAAATATTACAAATAATAATGCAAGTTATGGCTGATTCCTGGGACTTCACACTGATTATGAGTTTGTCAGGCAAAATAGCTCTGCTCCTCTAAGAGAACTGAGCTTAATCTTATTTCTAATCCGGTATTTGCTGACCTCCTGAACTTTTATGATTGGAGAACATGAAGGGCTGAACTGGAGTTACTTTGTTTCTAAAATGTAAAAAGCCATTGGACTAATTTTCTTCTCGCTAATCTCCGACATAGATTTCTTATCAGTGGTAGAAGTAGTTTGTCTGCAGCTCTTTTTCAGAAGGGGTTGTTGTAGGTACTGTGTTTCATCCATCCATGCACAGAATAAATCTGTGTAAGCCGGGGCTGTGCTCTGCAACTTGTGGCTGGATCACTGCATTGCCTGAGTTCAGCACAGGGCTGTCTGTGAAAATCTGCTCCTCTCCTGAGAGCAGCTGAGATTAATAGTAACAGTTCACCGGTGCTACTGCCGTCTGTTCCTATCTTCAAGGAATGCCAAGCAATTAGCTGCCCATCTGATTTTATAAATGCAAATGGCTGGTTTCCTTTGCAGAAGGCAATGAAGCTCTGCCAATTTACACTGCTACAAGAATTTGGCCCCAAATAGCCCAGTTTTAATCTCGGTGAGAAGAGATTTATACCCGGCAATGTGGGTGGCTGCCTCTACTCCCTGACTGCTGGTGCTGGGCTGAGTCCTTGAGCCAGAGCTGGGGAGATGATAAATCACGCTGATAGCAGGAGCAGTCGTCATGTGCCCAGTGTGGTGTGGGGAGTGTGGGACTGAGTTTCCAGCCCCAATTCTTTGTGTGCCAACCTGGGTGCCTGCAGCCACTTGGGGTCCTGTGGGGCACAGACAGAAGGTACAGGTGTGCTTAATGCAACCCTTGCTCAAAAAAGGCTGCTCTGATTGAGGTTCCCGCAAGCTTCAGAGCTACAAATTGGCCAGAAGTCTCATTGCAATAGTTTTTCTGGGATTGCCCTTGGGTGGCTGTTGAAAAAAAAAAAAAAAAAAAAAAAAATGAGGCCAATACTGTCAACATTTTGAGTAGCAGAAGTGTGCTGGTAGGGCAGCAGCAGCACTCACTCAATGGCTCTAGCTGCACCCCTGCAAAAACTGTTCACTGTCTTTCATTGCCACTGTCCTCTTTCTTTTTTTCCAGGTGGAGGATTCTAGAAGAACGCTTAAAATGTATCAGGGGAAAAAAAAGGAAAAAAAAAGAGGGGGGGCTTTAATTATATCCTCTCTGCTGATTGCCTCAGGAGGTGTTGTTAGTAATTAATTAGCACAGCATGCTGTGCTCTGCACTAACGGCACTGAGTGGGTCTGTGTGCCACATGGCCCTGAGTAGCCAGAGGGCTCTGTGAAAGAGCATCGCCTCTACACACACAGCTGCTCATGGCCACACAGAGTGAGGGCAAATGCTTGTGGTGCTGCTCTGTGGCGGGAGTGGTTGTTTCTGGGCACAGGAGTAGAGGTTCACATAGAATCACAGGGGTTGGAAGGGACTTCTGGAGATCCCCCAGCCCAACCCCCTGCTGGAGCAGATCCCTGCAGCAGGTTGCACAGGAAAGTGTCCAGGCGGGTTCTGAATATCTCCAGAGAAGCAGACTCCATGACTGCTCTGGGCAGCTGTTCAGCGCTCTGTCACCCTCACAGGAAACTTCTTCTTCATGTTCACACAGAATTCCTGTGTTCCAGTCTGTGCCCCTTGTCCTCATCTCTGCACACCAAAGAACAGAGCCTGGCCCCACCCACTTGATTCCCACCCTTTAGATATTGATAAGCACTGATCAGATCCGCTCTCATCCTTCCTTTCTCCAGACTGTACAGCCCCAACTCTCTCAGCCTTTTCCCACGCAGGAGATGCTCCAGGCCCCCATCATCTTTGTCGCCCTCCTCGGGACTCCGTCCAGAAGTTCTCCGTCCTTCTTGAGCTGGTGAGCGCAGAACTGGGCACAGTGCTCCAGATGTGGCCTCACCATGGCAGAGCAGAGGGGGAGGATCACCTCCTTCACACTGCTCCCTCACACTTGCACTCTTTGCAACGCAGCCCAGGATCCCACTGCCCCTCTTGGCCAACGACGCGCCCTGCCCAGCGGCAGCCCTTGGGAGCCACGCGATGGCTCAGAGGGGCTCCCGTCGCTCCTGCACGGCACAAGCGGCTCCGCGCAGGGCCCCTCCTTTGCCGGGCACCAGGTGCGGTCACGGAGGAGCTCCCGCCGCCCCGCCACACCCCCGCACCCGCTCCCTCGCAGCGCGGCCCTCCGGGCGGGCCATGGCCGTTGCCATGGCCGTCGCCACGGCCGTCGGGGACCCCTCGCGCCGGTTGGGCCCCGGCAGCGAGGCGGCGGGCGGCACCGCTGCCGGGCGGCGGCGGCCATTGGCTGTCGCTATGCGGGGCCGACGGGCTCCCGTCCCCTCCCCTCCTCTCCCACCGCCGCGGTGCGGGAGCGCCGTGGAGAAGAAGGAGGAGGAGGAGGAAGAAGAGGAGGAGGAGAGGCAGCGGAGCGGAGCGGGCCGCCCGCCCGCCCCCAGGCGCCCCCCGGCCGGGCCGCCTCCCTCTCTCCTCTCCCTCCCCTCAGAGCGGCGGCGAGATGGCGGCGGGCGGCGGGCAGGCCATCGTCTGGCGCAACGTGGTGCTGATGGGGCTGCTGCACCTGGGCGCCGTGTACGCGCTCAGCCTGGTGCCGCGGGCGCAGCTGCTCACCCTCCTGTGGGGTGAGTGGGGCGGCGGGGGCGGCCGGGGCCGGGGCCGCGCGGCGGCGGCGCCTTTGTGGGCCCTCCGCCCGTTGCTGTAGAAACGGTGGGCGCTCCCCGCTCGCGTCCGTCCGTTTCTGCGGCCGGGCGGAGAGACGCGGGAAGGCTGGTGGGGCGAGGCTTCGTGCGGAAGGTCCCGCGGAGAGCCAGTCCTCGGGACGCGGCTTCGCGGACGCCCCCGTTTTCGTGCTTCGGTCGGGAGGGGGCACGGCCATCCTTTGTCCCCCGGGAGGGCGACGCACGGGGCTGCGGGGCCGGCCGGGCGAGCGCCGCGTGGCGGTGTGGCGCTGTGCGGATGCGGCCGAGAGCCGGCGCGGTGCCGGGCTGCGAGAGATGAGTGCGGGCTGCGCCGGAGCCAGCGGGGAGCGCGGCGGGCTGGGGCTGCTTTGTTCGGCGCCGCGAGCGGATCGGGGCTCGAGGCTGGCATCGGGAGCGGCGGGCAGATGGGCTTCCTTCTCCTGCGTCGAAACCCCCCGATCCCTCTGCGCCTTAATAGGGCAGGAGGATTGAATTATCCTCCATTCTCTAAGGTCTGTCTTTCGCTCGTCGATTTTACCGAGGTGCTAAATAATAAACGTGTCTCGACGACTTTGCGATTTAATGCCCTTCTCGCAGATGAGAGCCTCCCGTTTCTAGACGTCGTTATTTTTAACAGGCGCCTGGCAGCAGACCACCAAGTTTTACGGGAGCGTTTATGACGGCTCTTCAGCAGGGAGCGAGCGCGCTGGTTCCAGCCGTGAGAATACAGCCCTCCTGCAGATTAGCTCCAGCAGAAGTGCTGCTGCCACGCTGGGGTCGGGGCAGACAAAGGCTGGGTTGTTACTGTCCAAGTTAAGGAGCACAGCCTCACTTGGTGAGATGGAGGGCTGCACGGTGGTGAAGTTTGGTGGGGACAAAGAATCATTAAGGTTGGAAAAGACAGCTAAGATCACGAAGTGATCGCAGCAACCCATCGCCACCATGCCCAGTGACCATGTCCCTCAGTGCCACGTAGGGTTGTGTTGGACAGGGCTGTGCATTAGAGGGTGTGAACTGAAGAGCTGCAGCCCTCGCTGGACCCACACGTGGTTTTCTTTCTCATCCCAAGCTCGACACTTGGATAGCTCATTGGCTATCTTGCACCAGCCATCTCATTGCCTTGTCCCTTGCTGCCTTTCAAGCAAGCCATAGGGAGATGTGTGCTGAGTGTGGCTCCCGCTGCCAGCACCAGGCATAACCCATCGCACGGTGTGGGCAGTTGCCAGAAGCTCACCAGTGCTTTCCTGGCTCCTTACTTTGCCTTCCCCAGAGACATCTGTAACTGGGACAGGCAGGTTGCTCCATGCTGAGCCCACTTGGTGATTCTCAATTCACCTAAGCGGAAATGCCATGGTACCACCATGGAAACAGCTGATCATGCAAAACTGCATGCTCAGCAGGACCCATTTCCACTGGTAATTTATTGACACTTGTCCAGCTGTACATAATAGACAATGGAAAATGCTGGCAAGTGGAGGCTCGGTCGGGTGTTTACTCAGGATTATCTGTAGTACTCTGTTCCCATTGCCTCCTGCACTAACGCTGAGAGCCAGTGTTACTGTTTCTCGTGCCACACACAGAGCTGCAGGATCCCCACCAGCTCTGGGTAATGCAACCAGATCGCTGGGGAGTGCTAGGAACTGGGTTATCTTTCAAGGGATGCATGCTTAACTTAAACTGGGTAAAACAGAGGCTTTCAGGGCCATCCCGGTGCCTCCCTGGAATTTGGTTTCTGTCCAAACTGAACAGAAACAATAAAATTACTCATGTCAGAAATTTCCATGAGCTGGTGACTGCCTTGGCTGGGTAGCACAGCAGCTGATGGATGCAAGCCATTAAGCAGCCCTGGCTTGCCCCATGGCACATCCCAGTGCTGTGCAAGGGTATGTCCCCTTCTCTGCATAAGGGTCTGAAATTCTGCTTTTTAGCCCTCTGATGTGGAAGCACGTAACATAGCCCAAAAATACTAAAGAACAACAAACCAAAGTAGAGGATGAGCCCATCACCTATTTTAAATCCTTTTCTTTCAGGCTGCTGAGCTTTACTGGCACTCATGTCTTGAAAAACTGGCACATGTGTAGCCTATCACAGCCTTAAGACAGGAGATACTCAGAAACCCATATCTTCAGGATGTGCCCCCCTGGCTGCCTGATTCCTGGGTGCACAGCTGCTGGTTCACACACTGATATGACTTGCTGGAGCCTGAGAGCAGGAGAAGAGGATGGCCTTGTGCTCTGTGGGAGGGAAGAATTCTCACCCTGTTCTTGGAGGTGTTTGGGACATGTCGGTGCTATTGTGCTGGCATCCCATCTCCGGGAGGCTGAAAGGCATTGTGCTGCTGGCACAGAGTCACTGTGGTGCCCAGAGGGCTCCACAGGATCACAGTTGCCTCCTCAGTCCTTGCAGGGAGTGACCTGTGCAATGAGGCACATGTTGCTGGTGTGACTGCAGATGCAAGTTTTATTGGGCTTGCACATTTCGGAAGGCTTGTGTATTCTTGAGTGCCATCTACTGGCTCTTGTGGTATGAACAGGTTTTGGCCATTAACCACTTCTGTGCATGCTGTGCTCACTTACAGAAGCCCCCATTGTGTTGGAAGCTTTGTGCAGATGGTTATAAATAAGAATCCTGGCTACAAATGGGCTGTGCTCAGCACCTCTGGGACCTCTCTGGAGGAAGGAGGTGAAAATACTGTCTCTATTTCACAGCTATGGATTGGAGATGCTTGATTAAAACTTCCACTGTTGCTTCTGCTGCCACTCTGCTGGGAGAACCCTTGGGTCCTGCAGTGGTTATGTTCAAGTGATTCCTGCAGGCAAGGTTTTGGGTCAGGGAGCAGGAACTGAACACAGTACCTTATCTTGCAGAGACCTCCCTGATCCAAGGTGCCCTGGTTGAAGCGATGCTCCTGCTGCTCAGATGTTTTTCCTTCCCTAGCATTCGTGTTCTAGCTGATGCTGTAGGTGATTTCCCTATGTTCAGCTTTAAGCATGTATATTTGTTCCCTGTCTCCATTTCATCCTCCTTCAGGAGATGCCAACAGACAGAGCAGCAAGAGCCACACAGACTGGCTCATCTGTGCTCATTCTGGTCTCTGCGGTCAGAGGAGTGGCTTGCTCCTTTGGGAGGGCTGGGCTGGGAAATGTCAGCTCGCCCACAGAACTTAGTATGCATCCTCATCACTGCTACTGTGCCTTCCTTCCCTGCAATTACGGTTGCACTTGCAATTAACGCTGAAGTTATAATTGAAGTCGAGCAATTTCTCGCAATCAGATTTTATTTTCACCATCGAGGCTAACAATAAAACATGATGCCCTGCCAGGGAGCATTCAGAATTACTGTACTGAGTAAAGCTAGGCTGATGTGAACGAGAGGGGAGAGCTGAGTGCCAGCTGCTGGCGGCAGGAATCCTGCGTGCCCCCACTGCTCCGCACCAGCAGAATGGGATTTCTGGAGTGGGCTTCCACTTCACCTGGCTTCTCAGGTGATGCCCAAGAGAACTGTGTTTTTCCGGGAGGAAGAAGGAGCTGCTGGTAGAGCAGAGGCCACAAACACATAGAGCTGAGCTTGAGTTTTGGGACAGGTCATGCTAGGGGATGATGGCTTTGGCTCCCACCTTTTAATGCAGAGGAAGAGACCCAGGTGCCTGAGTTTGCTGAGGGCTGACGGCTCAAGCAAACACTCTTTCTTTCCATCCTTGAGAAAAGAGACAAAACTGTTGGCATTTCTAGAGCCCTTAAAAGCCAGTGGAGCCCTAGCCAGCCTGTGGATTGAGGGCAGCAGTGAGGTTATGGGGAGAGAAGTGAAGTCTGCCCGTGGTTCTGTGATGACGCAGGACCCGGCTGAGCTGAGAGAGGCTACATAGAAGCATCAAAAATTTCAGAGAAATCGGAGCATCTTCCAGCCTTCTCTTTTGATCTAAAAATACAAGCTGTTCAGCATCTTAAGGCAATCTTCCATGGCTGGTGAGTTCAGGGAATCTGCATGTGCTTCTTGGGGGAATTTTAGCATTCTCTGGAATTCTTGCTGTCATCCGCAATTTCCACTGCTCTATTGGCTTTTTTTTAACGTCACTTTGGCCTCAGTTGTCAAAGTGAACATTTCTGCCATTTCAACCGGAATAAAGTCTTTTGTATACTCAGCCAAAAGGGCTGGCTCTGGGGAACGTTCCTGAAAATGCATACGTGAGCACGTGCGCTGAAGCAGGGGCAGACTGAATTTCCCAGGCTGGTGACGGCGAGCTCGGGAGGCTATGACAGATGGCTTGTCCTGGAGCACCACAGTCAAACTAGTCTTCTTTGCAGCTCCAAACTCTGCCTCCCCACCTCCATTCGATATGTTTCATCTCCTCTCTTTCTCTCCCGGTTCCATTTAGAGCAGCTCAGAAAATGTGTAGATCTAATTTTAGATGAACCCGCTCCTGCCCTAAGATTTCACACGATTGCTCTTCACATGATTGCACGGCTCCCCCGAGTGCTGGCGCGCGCTGTACAGCGGGTGACTCGGGGAAATGGTTCTTTTTAATTCTGGGTTGTTGGTTTGAATCCAGCCTGAGGTGCTCCTGGTGCCAGCCTTTGATAGTTAGCAGGGCTCAGCCAACAGTGGGGTGGCCATTCGGCCGTGTCTGCCAGCAGAGACCCTGGGGCCAAAGCACCGACTCAGTGTTTTTTCTTGGCAGGGCCCACGGTGGGAGGTTTGCTTCCTTAGTAAATGCAGTTCCAGGTCAGGAGAGCAGGTTTCCTTCAGTGTCTCCAGTAGAAAAGAAGTTAGGCCACCACTGAACATCAGGGCAACGCTTTCTGAGTTTGGGCAGATTAGCTGGTATCGTGAATTAGTCCTAAATCTACCAGTGAACAACAGCAAAAAACCCACAAATGAGGAACGGAACGCGGATGCAGATGCAATTTAATTTTTAGAAAGATCCTGACTGTCACGTACAGTGGTGTTGCATATTTATGGTGATCAGTCAGCTTTTCAATGCTGAGTTTGTGCTTGAGCAACTTGCTGTTTGTATTTCTCACGCAGTTCTTATAGCCTGATGGAAGACCTTGAGTTTTATGCATTCAATTATTAAAAATGCCCTAGCAAGCAGTTTTGCTCTGACTGAATAAGCAGAGGTAAATGTCAGCGTGTAACCTCACAAATGTTGCGTGTCCATCCCTGTTAGTTTAAACCCTCAAATTGTTATTTACTTTAACTAGTCAAATTATCAAAAGTCAAAAGAGGGGAAAAAAGAAAGAAGGGAAAGAAACATTATCAAGTGCCTCTTGTCTGCTCCCTTGGGCCCCTTTGCTATTTGCCAGTGCATTTGGCATTGACACAACCACAGCAAGCAGCATGGCTGCTGTCTTCCTCTGAAAAGCGACTGCTGCACATTAAAGCACATTCAGATATTGACAGTCACATCACAGTAGATGTGCAATTGATTTTGTCTCCCAAGTGGTATTTTCATATCTGCTGCTGCGTCCCTCAGAAATGATTGCAATTGGCACCATGTAACTGGGCTATGTTTGACATTAGCAACATGTGGCTGGTTGCTAGCTGATAGCAGTGGCTTCTTGAAACGGCTACTTGAGAAGCATGTCAGGAGCCAGCATTGTCTGTTCAGGTGTGCAGAGTGCACCCAGTGCCTAGTGGATTTCTGGCTTTGGTTGGTCTGCTGTGTTACAACCAGGCAAGGGTCAAAAGCCATCTGGAATCTACTGCTTTCACTAATAGGTATCACATCTTCAATGTGCATTGAGGGGAAAAAAAAAAAAAAAAGACAAAAAAAAGGGGTTCCAATTTTGGTGTTTGGCATGTAACAAAGCTTAAGATACCTGAGGGAGAGATCTGCGCTGATTTAAGCAATTATGTAGAGCAGAGAATGATTTTCTGATGCCTCTGAAGTTGACACAGACTGTGGCAGTATCTCCCTATATCCTTGTAAGAGGTTGGCCCTGCAGACACACGTTTTCATTGGAGTTTGGCACTTGGTGCAATAAGAGTTTCTGGAAATCCATCCATGGGGGATGATGAGCTGTTCTGAAAAAGATGGCTCAAATGTTTTCTGCTGCCAGTCTCCCATCCCATCCATTTTTAAATGATGTGCCTGGTGTAGTTTGCAGTGCTTCTCTCCGGCTGTGAGATGATACCCCTGTGCCTGCTGTTCAACATCACACTGATGTCTCACTGCCCTATCGTGTTGCAAGCTCAGAATATTTTATGTGCTGTTGGTGATCCTCCTGGCAGGCACCTGCTTCCCCAAGTGTCACATCCTCGCTGTAGATCCCTGTCTGTTCTCACGGCCCTAAGCTTCATTACTGACTTTTTCTATACAGGCAGATTCTCGTTTTGAGCTGTGCTTTCCCTGTTTCTGCACGGATCCTTTTGTGTTTCTTAGCTCTTTCACTGTTGCTCCAAATTTAGCGTCATCTGCAGTTATAATTAATACGCTGTTTGCCTTTGTTTCAGGTCATTAATAAGCATGTTGGATAAAAATCTTCTGCCTATTGATTCTGGCGCGTTCCCATAAATAGCATCTGTGCACAGGCACTGTGCACTTGGAGCCTAGCAACCCGCCAGCTCCCTGTGTGCACAGTGCACGAACCTCCACTCTTTCCTCTCCTGCATCCTCTCTGCAGCCCCATGCACATGTTCTCTCCCTTGTCCTTGCACACCAGTTCGTTTGTTTGATCCATTTCCCCTCATCCTCAGAGTTCCCTCTGAAATGCTTCTCCCTCTGCTTCGCATCATGCATTTGTCCAACAGGATGTGTCTGCTCCGGCCTGAGTATATTTTTTTCCTAGGGATGCTTCAACCCTCAGCTTTTATTTTAGGAAGATTCTTGCTGTTATGATTCCTCCTTTGAAAAACCAAAAAACAAACAGCATTGCTTTGCCAAGAAAAAAGCCCCTCGGCGTGCATTAAGGAAGATCTAGTGAGCTATTCCTCTTGATCCTTCTGTCTCCATGAACGGTACGGTAGAAAAAAGGATTCAAATTCAAGATGCTCCTTAAATATCAACCCTCTGCAAGGGAGAGACAGGTGAAAGAAGAGGATTTCAGCCTCTAGGACTAGTCTGAGGTTGACCAGCCATAAAACCTACGGGCAATATGTTCATTTGATGATTCAGCCTTAATATTTTTATGTTGCTGGGATAATGTCAGTGTTGGATGTGTCACAGATCTGTTTCCACAATTACAGTCATTTGAGCAGTTTGGAAGGCCTTTTTAAATGATGTTTGGAAGGCCTTTTTTAATGATGTTTCTGCCACGTTCTTGCTTCATCAGCCTATATAGCTCAATATCACATACAGAAGATGGCAGGATAGGTTTCCCCTCGTTGTGTAAGAGGAGTCCGTGTCCTCACAGTGACAGAGTATATGATAAAGTATGAGAACAGCGAGACTGCAGAGGAAACAAGTGCAAGGTAGCTGCAGTGCCAGCATTGTTACTGATCTGACAGTTGTAAAACAAAATGTGTAAATAACATGCGTGTTACGGTTTTTGGTTCATTTGTGTGTTCTCTTCAGGAAGCAAGCAGGAGTCTGAATTTGGTGATAGACTTTTCATGTTGGATGAACCTACACAGATGAGTCTTTTCCAGGAGTAGCAGAAATGCTGCAGCCTGCTGAAAAGGGAAGTGGCCCCTCATCAATGGAGTCAAAAAGAGGTTTTGGAAATGTTTCATCATTGTTACGATCATTCTGCTCCGTTTGTATGCTGCATTTGTGAGAAAAGTTTTGGTTTCCCTTTTTGTTCCAGGAACTCTTCAGGTATTAGGTACTGGAAGGAGCAGTCCTTGAGAGCAGTCCTGCGGAGATGGACCTGGGGGTCTTGATAGATGAAAAACTTAACATGAGCCAGCAGTGTGCCCTTGCGGCTCAGAAAGCAAATGGTATCCTGGGCTCCATCAAAAGAGGGGTGGCCAGCAGGGACAGGGAGGTGATTGTCCCCCTCTACTCTGCTCTTGTGAGGCCCTGTCTGGAATACTGTGTCCAGATCTGGAGCCCGCAGTATAAGAAAGACAGGGAGCTGTTGGAGGGGGTCCAGAGGAGAGCCACGAAGATGAACAGGGGACTGGAGCACCTCCCCTATGAAGACAGGCTGAGGGAGCTGGGTTTGTTCAGCCTGGAGAAAAGAAGGCTATGGGGTGACCTCATTGCAGCCTTTCAATACCTAAAGGGAGCCTACAAACAGGAGGGGAATCAACTCTTTGAAAGGGTTGATAACTGCAGAAGAAGTGGAAATGGTTTTAAGTTGAGGGAAGGGAGATTTAGGTTAGATGTCAAGGGGAAATTCTTTACAGAGAGAGTGGTGAGGTGCTGGAACAGGCTGCCCAGAGAGGTTGTGGATGCCCCGTCCCTGGAGGTGTTCAAGGCCAGATTGGATGGGGCCCTGGTTTAGTATTAAAAGTGGAGGTTGGTGGCCCTGCATGTGGCAGAGGGGGTGGAAATTCACGATCCTTGAGGTCCCTTCCAACCCTGGCCATTCTGTGATTCTGAGATTCTGTAATTCTGTATTAAAAAATAGGCATGTTTTCATAGAATGGAAGCATAGAATCACCAAGGTTGGAAAAGACCTACAAGACCATCTAGTCCAACCATCCACCTATCATCAGTAGTTCTCACTGAATCATGTTTCTCAACGTCTTAACAGTCCTTGAATACCAGGGTCTCCAGGGTCTTGGTTCAAGCAGCTTGTGTGTTTCAGGTGGCAGGAACCCTTGGCTAAACAGCACATCACCTTACACCATGCAAACACATTTCAGGTTGTCCTGTGATGTTCCTGTTGTTTGAATCTGCTTTTTTATTTACTTTCTCAATTGTACACTTGTTAACTGAGCATGTACTCTTAAGACACAGTATGAGAAATCAATGCTCCCTGCAGGAAGGAGACATGAGAGCCTGCTATCATGACAGCTGGACAGCTGAAATGGGAGCGGCTGGAGTGGCCTAGTTTGTTTAGGGTTACACAGTACATCCCTCCTTGCTGTCCCAGATGTGTGCCAGGCAGTGTCCAGCTGCAGCTGGAGCACTGTGCCTATGGAACAGAGCCGCTTCCTTGCTGTGTTGGCCATCTGAAAAAATGCTCAAAACAAGTTTACTTGGCCAATCTTGTAATTACAGAAGGAAAGGCAGTTCCTGAAGCAGAAGGAGACTGAATGCTGAGATCCCTGGTGATTTATAGTACTTTTTCATAAGCTCACAATGGTGAGAGAAGTTTATATTGTGGGAATTCTGACACAGTTTGTATTTTCAGGGATGGGAAGCGATGCTTCTCAGTGAGGTGGCAGATGAGACTGGAGCAAAGACCTGTCTGGAGGAGGCTGGCACTGTCATTGCCACTTTTCTGAGATGAGAGATGAACCCTCACTCCACTTCAGCTGACAAAGGCACACAGTGCAAATGCATCACAGCACAGTGCTTTGTTGCTGCCAGATTCCCCTGAACAACGCACCGGCAAAGTGGGAAAGGGGGGAGGAGGAGGAGCACTGGATCCCAGGGCCACTGGGCAGAGCTGGGCTGATATCTTTACCTCATCTCCTGAGCCTCCCCAGAGGCATGAGGGGCAAGCATGGACAAGGATCAGCTTTAAGACAAAGAAAGCAAAAATAAAAAAGCTGGCCCCTGGCACACCTTGTGTTTTGTTTTCTTTCAGCATATTTCTGTTTCCTGATGACAGCCTTGGGCGTGACAGCTGGTGCGCATCGCTTGTGGAGCCACCGTTCATACAAAGCCAAGCTGCCTCTGCGGATCTTCCTGGCTGCAGCTAACTCCATGGCCTTCCAGGTGGGATTGTGGTTGCCTGTCCTCATTCTTTGCCTCCAGGCAGCTTTATCTCCTGTATGGGGATCACTTCAGCTTACAAACATCAAAAGTGAAAATATATCTATCAGCAGGAAGACACTTGATGCAGAGATTCTCTCACCACCCACAAAGCATCACTTAAGATTCAGCCCAGGAGCAATGGTTACTTAAGGATCAAGTTGAACATGCCTCGATCAGGGGTTCTCCTAACCCAGGCCAGGCCCCACACTTCAGAGGGCAACACAGAAACTTGTGTAAGGGCCAACCTCGTGCAGATATGTTGGCATAATCAGGTTTCTTTGTCTAGCTTTGAGGGGTTTTCACATATCCAGAAAGGAGAGCAGACATCCTTTCTCACCATTGTGATTTCTCTGTTTGATGCAACACTTTTCAGCAGTAGAATTTAAATACGTTACCAAGAGGTGTTTTACAAGCTCTGTAATTTCTAATATGCAGACTTAGACTTCAAAATCTTTCTCTAACATTCAGGTGGTGGTAGGAGGTAGCCCAGAGCCAGGATAATGTGATGTAAACTTAGTTGCTCCTTTGGCTGTTGGAAAGAGTTATATGCATCTGTGCTAACATTACAGTTATCTGGCTTGGCTGCCATTACCCCCTGTGGCACTGGGTACGACATGTGTGCGGTGCCCTGAGTTTTCAGCTTTTTCCTTTCAGAGGATAAAGCAAAGATGAATCGTCTTTGATTTATCTTTCTAAGGTGGAGAGTATCAGTCCTGTTGGTCTCTTTGCACATTACAAAGAGCTTTTGTTTGAATATAGAGATATGTCCCATTTTACTGTAATCCCCACCTTAATTTCTGAGCCGTATTCCTGCTGCTTTGTGGTGCTGTTATTTCAGAGCTTTACAAACCCTTTGCTCACTATGTTCAACAACCACTTTGAGTTATGAACAACCCCCTGGTACTGTCCTCCTGTTTTATTGCACATCATACCTTTCCTGTGTAGTTTGAATGAGTGTGTCAAGCTGGATTGCCACAAGCTTCATCATTGCTTTTGGCTGTGGTTGTGATATGATTTTGAGGCAGTGAAGTACTTCGAAGCACCTCCAAGCTACTTTTATGCACCTTTGTATCAGAAGGAAAACAAAAGGCCAAACCACACACTCTGAATTTTAAATAGTCTGAAGCCTGCTCCTAACTACCATGACCTTCCCCACCACAAACAGGCAGTGAGCAAGTTTTCAGGTCCTTCTCCCTCCTGTTGGCTTTGGGAGGAAAAGGTAGCTTTGAGGATACTTGCAGCATACCTGGATGCTGCCTTCTTGAAGGGCAGGGGCAACTCTTCTGCACAGTGGTGACTTCATGTGCATGAGGATATGGGTGTGACATGCTGAATGTCTTCTGAAACACCATCAGATGCAGCAGTGTTTGCCCTGCTGCCTACTGCATTTTTCACCATTTCTTTGTTACGCATCCCAGTTTGTCATCGTGTGTTGGTCTGCAAGATGATGAAGGGATCTACTAATGAAACCTCTTGTCTGTATCACTGTCACAGCAGAATGCTGACATTCTGCTTTGGAGGGGATTTCACTCCTGTGTTTACCTGAAACTTCATCAAGAGTGACACATTCCTGAAAAATGGTTGCTATTAATACACTCTCATTTACATGCGCGATGCTGCAGTTTTGGGTGTATTTATTGCCAACAGTTCTGGCCTCTGGCCTTTATTTCCTCTTAGCCTTTGTGTTTTTTAATTAGATGCAGTTCAGTTGTTTCACAGCTTCCCAGTGCTTTCATCTGGGGAATCACATTTTTGCCTGCAAAAACCTGCAGGTGTTTTCTGCGGTGTGAGAAGCCAAGTTAATTTCTCGCAGTATCGTTATCTTGCTTTGACCTGGTTACCTGTTGTGCCACAAATAATTCTATTAAGCATTCTTGTGGCAAACTGCTCAGTAATTCCAGTCGAAAGATCATTTCTCATTAAGAAAGAGGACCCCTCCTAAGTGTGTTTCTTGCATAGCCCTGTTTTGTTTTTAAATGACTTGATCTTAGCATTTTGTAGTCTTCTGGATATTCCCACTGAGGACTAAATCTGCCACTTGAAGCATTGCAGAGGCTTGTATTCCCTTTCATTTCTCTGTAGGAAAAAAAAAATGGCAGCAAGGTAAAAATCTGCTCTTGTTCGCACTGAGGAGCTTGGTGACCTTCTTTGGTTTGCTTTGCTTCACTTGGCTTGCTTTCCCATGCAATGAGCTTTTGTTCCTCACTTGTCTCCTGTGGGCTCTCTTAAAGACCACCTTTGCAATGCTGAGATTGAACTCTGACGCATTTGATCCAAATTCTTTAGTTTCTATTTGCAGTCGTTCCTGGAGTTGTTCAGCAGCACTGGTGGCCTTGGTACATTCTTTCTAATGTTGGTAGCTGAGAGAAAGGAATGATCTGTTACACCTTGAGCACAGAGCTTTTGTTTCACTAAGTACAGACCTTCACAGTTGTTAGCTCAGGCTTACTGTGTCCTTGAGTGTATCCTCTGCCTTGCCGGCTGCTGCTTTGTGGTTCTTGACAGACACCGCAGATGGCTTCCTTGGCTCTCCTGGGAGTAAAGCTGCTGTAGTTGGTGGTTGTGGGTGCTACTGCTGTTCCTAGAAGCAACCCAAGCCCTTCCTTCTTTTGGTATTACTGCCTGTAACGCTCTTTGGCTGTGCAAAGACAGAAAGAGCAGAGAGAAGGGCACTCAGCTAAGCATTCTTTGATTCAAGCTCACACTGTTGTATATCCAGGCACTAACTTTTTTTTTTTTTTTTTTAATAGTTCGGTACTACTGAACTCACAGATGAGTGTGTGGCCTGAGTTTTCCAAAGGTTTCCCTGTGGTAATAGTAATAGCTCAGCAGTGCTGCAGAAACAACCAGTTCAGTCTAGCACAGGCAAACTGGGTGGAAATCTCTTCAGTCAAGTGAACTTGGAAAGGCTTGCTTCGGTTCTGAAATTGCCATCCACCCTTTTCTCCCTGCCATCCCCTTAGTGCCACTTGCAGTCACTGGGAATTCAGTGGCTTGAACCTGCTGACAGTTTGAGCAGAAGCAGGACTGAACTTAATTTTTATCTGATCTGCATTCAACACTGAGCTGCTCCTGTGGGCCTGAGACTCTTATTCCACCCTGGCTGCAAATTCAAGACTTGTTTCCCAAAAAGTAGGTACGTTTCATTTGATGTCTCAACCTTGTACACATCCCTGCAGACAAAACAGTAATTTAAATGTCAGTTTTAATTGTGAGAGATTCATCCCTCAGAACAGCCGAGCACGTTCAGCTCCTGTGTAGGTTAGGAGAAGGCACATGAAGCATTCCACAAGCTCTGTCACATTTTCAGTGCTGTTTTTCTCCCTGGAGGGTGTCAGTGGTAACCAGCCACAACCTTGAGTCACCACGTGTTTTTGAAGAGCAGCCGTGGATGTTTGATTGCCGTTCCCTTGTGGGGAAGGAACGGGGGTGGTTCTGCAGGAGCAGTGCCCAGCCTTTCTCCTCTCACCCCACCCTGCTCTCTCTGCAGAATGACATCTACGAGTGGAGCCGAGACCACCGTGTGCACCACAAGTACTCGGAGACAGATGCAGACCCACACAATGCCCGCCGTGGCTTCTTCTTCTCCCACATTGGCTGGTTGTTTGTGCGCAAGCACAAAGATGTCATAGAAAAGGGAAGAAAGCTGGATTTCACTGATCTGCTGGATGACCCCGTTGTCAGATTCCAAAGAAAGTAAGTGGGAGTGTGTGGCCATCTTGTGGTGCTGGATGGAGGGGTCTTGACATGTCGCTGTGGCTTCTTCCTTGTTGAACTTTTTCCCTTTGTCCCCTATGAGATCCCTGCCACCCTGATGGTAGGGCTGCCATCCCTCTGCCTGTTTCTGTGGCCACACGCCTGATGCTCACAGCCTGTTTTGGCCAGCTTTGCTACACAGGCAGCATGCCCGGTCCTCATCTTTCTCCAAAATCCAGGGCTTGGTGGGAAAACAGCCACAGCAGAAGCTGCTGGACTCTTGGCCTTCTGCTTTCATTATTGGAGTAAAAAATTGCAACCTGCCTAAATGCAAAAGTGCACTTCTCACTGCAAACTCACCTTTGGCACTTGTGGGCCAGCTCAGACTGGCTTCCTCTCTTGGGACCGTCATCCCTTACAGGATTATTTGTCTCCCTTGAGAATAACCACAGACCAAGTTCAAATTGCTTACACAATCTGTGAGAGGTGGGAATTGAGCAGCACGCTGAGTCCTCCGCATGAGTAACTGCATAGTGGACAGAAATGGAAGATGCTCCCTGCCAGCAAGCATTTGGTATAGGTGCTCTGCAGACCACATACACCCATTTCTGAGCATTTTCTGAATAAGGGAAGTATTTGGTTGAGTCCTGAAATCTGTGTTGCCTCTGCATTAGAGTAAGCTGTGCGCCAGCAGAATCTCCCCTTCCTCAGAGGAACTGCAGGAGGGAGGAACTGATTATCCTCCACTTTCTGTCACTTTTATTGGCTCAGTCAGCAGTGGGTGTTTGCAAAGGCTCCTTTGCAGTTTGCAGCAGCACCTCTTGGCTGTGTTGATGCCTTTGCCAAGATGACAGCATCTTGTGAGAAGCAGGCTCTGCTGCCTTGGTTGTGCTGCAGACTTTGTGTAGTGATGGTGTAAGTTTTGTGCAGCAAAGTTGTGTTTTAGCAAATGCCTATTTTTGGGATTTGAATTTAGGACTTGGAAGTTTACTGACAGGTGCTGAACATTGGGGTTTTTGCTCTGGGTTTGGGCCTTGGCTCTTCATCCCCAACATTACCTGCTGCTTCAGGGTTTGGAGCTCTCTTTGTGTCTGGAAAACGTAAAATGTGGCTGCAAATAGCTGAAACTTTCTGTGCTGCACTGCTCCTTCCCCAGCTGTGATATGCAGTACCTGGTTCATCCTCTGGCTGCCCACGTAGGAGTTGGCACAGTTTTCGTGCTGGCAGAGCTGGGACATGCTCTGTTGCATGTACATTCCTTTTTTTTTTTTTTTTTTTTCCTCTCATCTAAAAATTTCACTTAGTCCTCCTAGTCATGGGCAGCAGTCCATGAAAGTGCCTACATTCCTCGTAGACTACTGAGAGCCCTGACAGCCACACAAAGGCAGAGACCAAAAAGCAGCCCTGGTCACTGCCACACAACTGCTTTCTGCAGAGGAGGTGACTCTTCTGACACAGAGCCAGTGACATACATGCCTGGCTGCTGGCTTTGTGCTTCTCCATGGCAAAGGCTGTTGTTGCTGTGAACTGCTAGGGTGTCTGTCTTCCAAGGCTGGGGAGAATGGCGTGGCAGGACAGCCTTTCTGAAATGAAAAGCTGATTGTTAGCTTGCTAATAGCAGGTTGCTTGCTGTAAGCATTTCTGAGTATTGCTTGGAAACATCCACAGTATTAATGATGCTAAAATCTATCTTGAAAGGTAAAAATAGGGATCACTAGCAGTCCTTTCCCTGACACTGCTCCTGATACATCAGCATGGTTTCTCTTAGAAAAAACAAGCACCTTAAGCTCCAAAGAACTGGATACAGCTAAGAGCTGCTGAGATAGAATTTCAGTTTGACATGCAAAAACAGGTTTTTAGGTCAAGCCTTTTCCTCCATTCTTGAATTTTGTCCTGGATTAGAGCTTTTTTTTTTTTTTTTCTGGCATCTGTCCATAGTATCGTAATAGTCATAATTGTCCCTTACCTGGCACTTTTCAACCCCCACATCTTCTAGTGCTTTTCAGTGCAGGTGAGTAGGTGAGTAGTCACCCCACTGGCTTTAGAGAGGACAGGAATGGCAACAACCATCCCTTGTAGTTCTCAGTAGCTGCCTATGGTACTGAGTGCTTGCCAAGACTTTGCACATTCAGTAGATGAGGAGGTCTTGAGTTTAGAGTGTGCCAGCATGGCCAGGATTATCACAACAGATAAATACTGTGACATTTATCATGTCAAGACACAAGTGACTTGGTTGGAACAATCTAATTCAAACCTAAAACCCCACCAGCAGGAAGCAGTCCCTCTGCAGCCCCTCGGCTCCAGTCATGTTTTTCTGCACTACAACCACCAGCCAACTGTTCTCATAGGCACTTGCTTTGTGATACCCAACCCCTCATTCCCCTGCCATCATTCCCACCACAGCAGTGATATCTTTTTGTTTCTTTCTAGGTACTACAAGAGTTCGGTGGTGCTGATGTGCTTTGTGATCCCCACCGTTGTGCCATGGTACCTCTGGGGCGAGAGTCTGTGGAACGCCTACTTCCTCGCCTCCATCCTCCGGTACACCATATCCCTCAACGTCACCTGGCTGGTCAACAGCGCTGCTCACATGTATGGCAACCGCCCTTATGACAAGTACATCAATCCCAGGCAGAACACCTTTGTCACTCTGGGAGCCATTGGTAGGTGTTGTAGGCGTAGGTAGGGGCTTGCAAACTGACAGCAAATTCTGTTCTGTTGCACCTTGGTTGGGGTTTGTGGGCACCTGCAATTAGCCACTGCATTGAGGTAGGGCTTGGAGGAAGCTGCATGTGCTGGAGGAAAACTCTGTTGTTCTGCTATTTGATTGGTTGCCAGTCGCCCCTCTTGAAGCTGTTGTAGCCAGGCAGGGAAAATCAGAAGTGCTGAAATGGAGCCAGTTGTGGGTGTGCCCCAGAGGTCAGCCAGGAGTGCAGCATAATCTGCAGTGGGGTCACGGCTTCGGGTTCCTGAGTTCTTTAGTGTGCCAACCGTGCAGTCTCCTAACACCTTCTCTCTTTCCCAGGTGAGGGTTTCCACAATTACCACCACACCTTCCCCTTCGACTACTCAGCCAGCGAGCTGGGCCTGAAGTTTAACCCCACCACCTGGTTCATTGACTTCATGTTTTGGTTGGGGTTGGTCACTGACCGGAAACAAGCTCCAAAGGAGATGATCCAGGCACGCAAGGAAAGGACTGGAGATGGCAGTGCTTGAAGAGTAATGTTTCTCTGTGCGTCAGCACCGTCGCACACTGCTCAGAGGTATTTTCCTCTGGGTAAAATTAGTTTTTTTTTCAGTTGGGCTGAATTTATTCCACAGGAATAGATTCGGCTCTGGCTTTTCTCCTTAATAGCTGTCTTATGTCCAAAACTTCAGACTATTAAACGTCAAAATGTTCTATATTATTTAATATTAGAGTTAAACTAATTTTAGTCACTGTAGATTATGTCTGAAATACGTTGTAATTTGCTTGTCCATGGTTAAACGTTGCAGTTTGGAGGAACCAATTATCCTTTCAAAGTGCAGTTAGGGGAGAATTTGTTTCTACTATTAATCAAACATGCTTTTGAGACGTGTTTCTGGGAGGGGACAGGGCAGGACAGGGCACAATGTGCTGTTCCAGCTACAAACCGATGGTAGGAACAGGAAGAGCACCAAGAAAAACAGGATGTCAAAGGGGAGAAATCAGCCTAAAATTAGTTAGCTGTTAGTTTGAAAATCTGCTTTCTTCTTTTTGTTAGCCCTGTTAGCCAAACCAACGCGCCGCTGTCTTTGCTAAATATGAAAACCATTTACTGCTGAGCAGGCTTTTGTGTTGAAGATACGGGCCAAAATACAAACTGACGCTATGTTGAGATGATTCCTTTGTTGTTGCACACACATTGTAATTTGTAAAGATATAGAGCTCAACAGTGTCTTAAGCCAAATGAAGCTTCAGTTTCGATGTTTGGAGACCTGAGTTATATTCTAGCCAGTCATGGCCATGAATGCATGCATATTTTAGCTCCTTTTGCACAAGAGGCCGCTAACATTTTTTTTTCTGCCTTTGACTTGTGGGTCTTTGAAAACTGACCTTTATTGAAGTCAGAGTCTCTACTAATATTTCAGCTGCATGCAACATCTATTGGTTTCTGAGCAAAATATAAAGACAGTTATGTAGCTTCTGAACTAAATGGTTGCCTTGTTTAAAAAGGAAAAAAAAAAAAGGAAAAAAAAAAAGGAAAAAAAAAAAAGCATGCGGAGTTAATGGAACATACAGCCCTTAGTGTTAGATGTTAGCCAGTGCAGGAGAAAGGTTTCATACTGTCGGCACTGGAGCACTTTTGAAGATAGAGGGCATGATTCTCATTTATAAAGCAGGTCGCCGCCTTACGCCTCGCTAGGGGGGGCTCGATTCAGGCTGCTCGGCCCCATGCCTGGAGCACGGCAGTGGCTCAAGGTAAGTGAGACTCAGCCCAGGTATTTTCAGGAAAGATGTAGAGTTTAAAAAAAAAGAAAAAGAAAAAAAAAAAAAACAAAAAAACAAAACCACAGTTAAAAATCGATTCTTTTTTTTTTCTTGTTTCTTGTTTTTCAAATGTTGCCATATAATATAAGAGTTGTCTTTATCCTGTATTTCATCCAGCAGGTGTTTTAACAGTGTTAATTTGCCATTAATGATGTTAAACTCTTGAGTGTTTTACAATAAACAGTTATGAATTAGTCCGGCCATTGCGTTTTGTTTGGAAACGCCTCCAGCAGCACTGAAGTACAGCACTGTTACACTTTGTGTTTCCAGCTATTCTATTAGAACAGAGCATCTGTAGGTATCTACGCCCTTTGTGTGTATGTGTTCCTCCTCAGTGGAAGAGGACTGTTATCAAACAGAAGGGCACCACAAGATTGGATTACTTCCTTGTTCCTGGTGCAATTTGCTGAAAGGCCTGGGGCTATGCTAGACGTGTGTGTCTCAATGTGTATCCATCTGCAGTTGTGGCCCTTGGCACACACAGGAATTGCACATGTGATGGAAGACGTCTCACTGCTGTCCTGTGCAGAAAGCTAGGAAGTTTCCTACCTACTGCTTGGAAGTGTAGGAGTGTCAGGAGCATTGCTTCTCTCTCTGAGGGGTTGATGGGCTGCAAAAATCATTGGGGAGCACCTTCAAACTGATGCTGGAGACAGGCTTGGAGGTGATGTTTGAGTGTAGAAGTGAAGCAGGGAAGACACAAACGCATCTTACTGGCTCTTCCTTCGTTTTGTCTATGTAGCTTCCTATCTGGAGAACTGGAGTGAAAGCACTTTGCAGCTGCTTACATACACATCTTCCTGCTGATCTTTGTCACATTGTAGATCCCTTTTTTTTTCTTGTTTTTTTGTACTGCTATTACTTGGACTTCCCTAAGCTGATTGCTGTAAGTTCCTGTGCTGCAAGAAAAGAACAACAACCAGCCCTGCAAAGTGACACTGGTTGTTCTCAGCCTGACTACTTGAGATTTTAACAAGGTAACAGCTGTTTTCCTTGTAGGTGTGCTTGAAGCAACGCCAGTTCCAGTGGGACTCAGGGATTTGAGACCTTGGAACTGTTTGAAAGTTAGCTGTGATTTTGAAAAATGAAGGTAAGCCATCATTTGGAAATGTAAAGATCCTCAATCAAATGCCTTAGGCATGAACTTCTAACTTCCTCAGTTCTACTTTCACTACATGGTGGAGCCAATTAAAAAAAAAAATCATTTGTCCTTTGCAGGAAAAAATGACGTTTCCCAAGTGAACGTCCCAAATGTGAGTAGAACTCAGGTACGTCCCTGGTATGGAAAGAGTCTTGGCTGTATTCTGTCATGTGGTCTCCCTCAGTATGTGGGGTTGCAGGACTGCAGCTTCATACAGTGCAGCAGGGAAGCTGTGGAGTCTCGCTAAGGCAGGAACAGCATGTGCTGCTTTCCTCTTCAGGAGTGTTTGTGTGTTGAGAGTTTCAAGGCTGTGAGCTCTCACATTCAGCAGAGGCTGAGGACAAAGGAAATGGTTTTAAGCTAAGATAGGGGAGGTTTAGGCTAGGTATTAGGAGGAAGTTTTTCACGCAGAGGGTGGTGATGCACTGAAACAGGTTGCCCAAGGAGGTTGTGGATGCCCCATCCCTGGAGGCATTCAAGGTCAGGCTGCATGTGGCTCTGGGCAGCCTGGTCTAGTAGTTGGTGACCCTGTCCATGGCAGAGGGGTTGAAAGTTGATGATCACTGTGGTCCTTTTCAACCCAGGCCATTCTATGATTTTATGATTTTTGCCAGAATAGGTGAGGCTCTGAGAAAATGTAATGTTGGTTCAGATATCATTTGTTTCTTCCCACAGAAGAAACCCCCGAGCAGGTCTCCTCCTTTCTGTCCTGTGTAAGCTCAGAGAAACTCTCTGCATGGGCTGGGACGTGGCACATAATTGAAAGAGAGCTTCTGTTGTAACTTCCAGTGTGTACCTGGTTACACAAATATTGATGAAATCCCATTAGGGCTGTGGTCAGGGTACAGAGGCAAACACAACTGGAACAAAGCTGAGGTTGTGGCTGCTGATTATAGCGGAGCTTCCAGCCTCTGTTTCACCCCATCTGCACTTCTGTTGGGTGTATGGGCTGTGCTACGTTCAGACAATCCCCTGGAGAAGAGGGTGAACAGAAACAAAACCCCTCTGGTGTCAAAGTTGCACTGGAAACAGACTCAGCAGAGAGCGTGAGCTCCAGAGCTAAGAAATTCATCAGGGTTCACTTAACAGCTTCTGAAAGGCAGCCAAGTGGAGCAGAAAGCTCATGTGTGAACTCCTGCCCTGCAGACCTGCTGCTCTGCTGGGGAAAGCCAGAGGCAATCCTGCTGTTTGCCATGGTGCTGGGCACTGTGCCACGGTCCTGCATGGTGCTGACACGCAGAACTCCAGCACAGGTGCCTTGTGTGGGCAGTGGATGTGTGGGCAGGATGGGTGTCTGTTACTGGGGCTCAGCGGTTGATTTTCAGGCGGGGCAATATTTGTGACCCTATCTCACCCTGCAGATTGTGCCGGGCAAATGCATTCCCCTGTTTTAGGCTGATAATTTTTTGGATCCAGAAACTATCAGCTAACCTTCCTGGAAACAAGCTCATCAGATGGGAAATGTGGTCTGGCCTTTGGTATTAAAGCAGGCGGTTGGGTAGGAGGATTCTAGGAATAAGCCACTCTTCTGAAAAGTCAGTGTCCATTGGAGCCCCTGCCATGCTGTCAGTGCAGTGATGTCACTACAGGCTCCAGTCAGCTGATCTGGGGGTGTTCACATCCTGGAGGGCTCTTGATGTGCAGGCATTTGTGAAGGTTGATGATGTATCAATTGCCACGTTGTGGCCCTCAAAACATGCTCAAGTTGGACTTGTAGCACCTCAATATTTTTGCTCCTGGGCTGTTCTGTAGCTGTACTATCACACAAAAAGGGTCTCACAGGAAGTTATGGGACTTCTTTTCACAACCTCTAGGAATCAAGGTCTAATTTTCCTTAGAATCTTCCTTTGATGTGAAGAGGAACCAAGAGCAGAGCCTGGCAGTGGAGGAGGCTCCACGTAAGCCCAAGTGCCCTTCTGCCACCACAGCACAGGCTCAGCAGTGCCCAGTCCCTGAGCTGGAACCCCTGGCTTCCACAGCTGCACACATAGCAACTGCAGCCTCGTTAGATAAGGGAGAAGGGGAGGAATTGGAGCTACACTGGAATTGGGCTCAGCACAGGTGAAGCCACGCCTCTGTCCCACACCAGATGCATCCCTAAAGACCAAAAGCAAAGTCTGCAGGCAGGACAAAAGTACAAAAGCACTTACTGTGGGCTTTGGAAGATGCCTGGGGGAAAGATGCAGTGAAAAATATACAGAGGTGAACACTCAGATGGTACATGTTTAGCAGCAAGGCATTTGAAAAAAATGAAGTCTATCAAAATATTTTAAAAGCTGGATGAAGGAACAGATGGCTTTGATGAGAGCTGATCTGGCTTACAAAATGAGGGCTATCACTTAAGCGGAGGAACAGTTGCTCAGGTGCTGTATTTAGATGTGCCGCAGCTCTGAGCGATCCCTGGCCTCTTCCTCCCGCCCCCAGTGCTGGGTGGGCGATGCTTCTTGTCCAGCCCTGCTCCAGCTCAGGAGTGGAAAGAAACAGGACAGGAAAACCAGGTGGTATATCTATTTTCAGAACACATGTATGTTCCAGGAATGAAAACAAATGCTGAGCAATTCTCTTTTCTTCCTTCTTTCTCATTTACCTCCTTCCCTGAAGAAGAGACAAGCAAAATGACAGCCAGCCTGCAATGGCCAAGCCATCCCTGACAGGGGTTACCTTTGCTTCTCCCTGAGCTGTGGGTGAGGTCTATGAGGTGGGGTTTGCTTTGTGGAAATCCTCTTCTGTGTGAAAAATAGCTTTGAGGCAGATCCTGACACCCAGTGTTAGGGCGCAAGGACTTTTGTTCCTCCTCTGCATTGTGAGCCTCCTCTGCATCGTGAGAAGAAGGTGGGCACACAGTTTGGTCCTCACCAAGAGCATTGATGTGGTGAAGCGTGGTAAGGGATCACCCACGTGCTGCAAGGCATCAAGAGGAGGAAAATTTTGATTCTGAGCATTTGCATGTATTGGAGCTGGTCTCCTTTCTGGGGTAGGTAGATTGCCAGGCAGGTTCCCTGTTGCCCAGCAGGAAAAGCCCAGTGGGAACAGGGGCAGGATGAGTCTAGTATGCATGAACTAGCAACTGGGATTGTTCAGTCTGGAGAAAAGGAGGCTCAGGGGAGACCTTGTTGCTTCCTACATTTCCCTGACAGGAGGTTGTGGCGAAGTGGGGATTGGCCTCTTCTCCTGGATAGCAGTGATGGGACAACAGGAAATGGCCTCAAGTTGCACCAGGGGAAGTTCAGGTTGGATATTAGGAATAATTTCTTCTCAGAAAGCGGTGAGGTACTGGCACAGGCTGCCCAGGGAGCTGGTGCAATCATCGTCACTGGGAGTGTTGAAGAACCGTGGAGATGTAGCATGGAGGGACATGGTAGGGACATGGTAGGGACGGGTGTGTGGTTGAACCGCGTGATCTTAGAGGTCTTTTCCAACCTTAATAATTCTGTGATTCTATGACCAATGTCTGATGTTGGAGACCAAGATGGGACAAAGATAGGATGGGAAAGGCCCCGGAGGCACATCAAAGAGATCTCACAGAGCGATCTGCAAAGATGATGCACTGAGGGATGCAGCTGCAAAGTCCTTGTGCCCACGGCCCTCCCCACATGGAGGAGCAGCCCTGCAGCGCTGGGCCCCGCTGCCGCTTTGCTGCATCCCATCCCACACTGCACGCTCCCTCTCCGCCTGCTGCCCTGGGGATGTGTGCTTTTTTGAAGCCGTGGTGAATTTCTGAAAGGTCTTCGGTGTGCCACCGGCACCGTGAGTTTCCCAGCACGAGGAGGGATGCCATCTGCTCAGAAAAGAGCTCCTATGAACAAAATATCTCAAGCACTCGGGAGTTTACCGAGAACGAAATTGCTTTAAAACCCCATATGCCGCATTGTTTCCCTTCCAGCTTTGGCTGGCGGCAGGGTCGAAGCGACGGAGGAGTTTTGCCATCAGCTGCCCGGTCTTCCTTTCCGTTTGGAACCAGCGGGCTGCGGCTCTCACTCCTCGGCAGCTCCGCACGAACTTCACTTCGACCTCGGCCGC
Organism: Meleagris gallopavo; assembly: GCF_905368555.1. NCBI lineage: Eukaryota > Metazoa > Chordata > Aves > Galliformes > Phasianidae > Meleagris > Meleagris gallopavo. The sequence continues at coordinate 26,307,389 of NC_139407.1, forward strand.
TAAAGCCAAAGGCGACCGATCCCAACAGCCCTCCGCAGCGGACCGTGCCGCCGCCAGAGCCCCGCCTGGCCGGGGCGGGGACGGCGACAGCCCAGCCCCTCCTCCCGCCTCTCTCCCCTCCCTCCCCCGGGCTGCCGCCGCCGTCGCCGCCGGGAGCGGAGGTTGAGGAGCAGCCGCCGCCCTCAGGTAGGAGCCGCCCGCCCGGTGACCGCGGGTGGCCGTTGACGGCGCGCGCCGCGCCTCGGGGTCGAGTGGGGCCGAGCTGCGCGTGGCTGCGCTCCTCCTGCGGAGCACCGGCGGCGCTCGGAGTGCCCCGGCCGGCGCTGCAGCCTGGCGGCGCGGCCAGTTGCACGCGTTTGTCTCCTTCCAGCAGCCCGCTGCGACACGAGACCCCGATGCCAGAAAGGCGGGCCCGGCCCAGGACTGCTCCCAGGCGTCGCCTCCGGCTGTAGCGCGGCCGCTCAGCGCCGTCCCCCGCGTGGCCCGTGAGTACCGTGTGCCGGCCGCGGGCAGGGCGCGGGCGTTCGGAGAGTGCGGGTTGTCCGCAGCCCCGGGGGTTGGCGGCGTGTTGGCGTTCGGTTGGTCGTTCTCCCCGTTGTCGAAGGCAGCTGCTGCGAGGTTGCTGGAGCGTCCCCTGCTCGTCCCCACGTGCAGCCTGGAGGCAGCCGTACCTTTTCCCATTCCTCTCTTAAGAGAATGGCATTTGGGCGCTGCATGGCCTGCAGCTGGGTGCTGGAGCATATCCTGCCATCCCCCTGCTGATGGGTGACGGGTTCACGCAGTGCCGCTCGTTTGATCTTTATTGACCAATTCCTGGCGTGCCTTATCTCTGTCACTGCACGCTCAGGACCTTGAGATAAATCCAAAAGGGCTCTGCTTCGTTGTGCTGGCATTAGTAGCTTGTGGGTGTGTGTTCCATCAGGTGCTGCTGTGTGTCCCTTCAGTCACCGTCGAGAAGCTGCAGTTATTCTCACTTGTGAAAAGCAATAGAAAGCTGTGGCGGGCCCTCCATTTAAAGCCAACAGAGGCTCACCAAAATACAACCTCAGTTTGTGTTGCTCCCCTTGGCTGCTGCCTAACATCCTTTCTTTATGCCTTGCTGTAGAGTTGGAGCAGTTTCCTCCTTCTCCCAGCACTCTTGGCTCCGTGGCTATTCTCTGAGATGACTCAATGGCCGGCTGTTGTGAAATGCCTACTGAAGGAATGCTGCTCTGGCGTGTCCTGCAGCTTGTGAATGGGCCCTTGAGATGCTTCTGTGTGTTCTCGTCTTGAGAAAGATTTGCAACTCCATTAAGCCTGGCAGTGTTGTCCTTCCTTGCATTCGTGTCTCTTGGCAAAATCAACTCCAGGAAGAGCTTATGATGTTCTTGGCAGATGAAATTAAGATGCTTACATTAAATGAACTCGTGGTGGGATAGGTTTGGTGAGCTGCCCGCTGTTATTGAATTGCCTACGTTAGAGGAACAGGAGCTTAATTGCTTGGGGGAGTACCACAGGACAATGACAGCAAGAGCAAAGCAAATGGCTGATCGTGTGAGCAGGCTTAGGTGTGAGAGCTAGGATGGAGACAGCAGAGAAAGCCTATGCTGAGGGAAATTCCTAGGATCCCCCGGCTGGATGTGGTTCTGGGCAGCCTGGTCTAGTGGTTGGTGATCCCGCCCATGGCGGGGGGTTGAAATTAAATGATTGTTGTGGTCCTTTTCAGCCCAGGCCATTCTATGTCTTCTGCAGCAGCAGCAGCCTTTGCTGCTCTGCACCCTGTCCTGAAATAGCAAGGTTCTTGTGATGCCAGCCTGAGGCCTTGTGTCAGGAGGGACTGGAAAAGTGTGGTGTGTGCTTTTGGGACAGCAGGCTGCCTCTGGCTGGGTTAGCTGCCACACTGAAAACACCTTTTTGTCAGCCCTGGGAGCCTGTGTCACCACAGGGCCATTGGTTGCCTAAAGCTTTCCCTTTGCTGCAAACCTTAGAAATAAAAAGGAGAAGACAAAACAGGTGCAGGCAATTCCAAACAGCCTCTCGAAGTTGGTGTGTTTATTTGAGAAAGCATGGGATTGCTGAGATGGCTGGTGCCATCATCTGGAGTTGACAACTCAGATTTGGCATCACTGGTGGCAGCAGCACAGAGCAGAGCTGCAGAGGGGAAGGTTGGCTCAGCATCATCCCCATAGAGCAATTAATTCTCAAAGAAATGGTTTCTACATTCCCCAAGGGGAGTTTAGGTTATTTTTCCCACTTAACATACTGTTTTGGCTCGGGGGAGGGTGCTGACTGTGTTCCTTTTTCTCTCATCCCTGGCTGCTGATGGTGATGCTGGTGGCCTCTCCACTTGAAGACGTGAACCCAAGACCTGAGCAGGTTACTGCAAAGGCTGAGAATGGTCTCAGTTGAACAGCAGTGCAGGGTTGGCACGTGCTAACCTTTGGAAAGAGATGAGGTGACACGTGATTTAGTTCTGCACCCAGCCAATGCAGCAGGGTGCAAGTGTAATGTGCCCAAGCAAATCTTGATTTTGAACTATTCTCAGTCCACACAGAGATTGCTGGACATCCTCAGGCATGCATATGTTGTGCCATTGAACAACACTAGAAAGTGTCTGGTCCAGCCATTGCCTCCGTGCCCTACCTTGGAGGGGGCACTAGAGGTACGTGCACTCCTACATCAGCACAGTGCCCATGTAAGGAGCTGCAGGAGCAGTGATGTCCTTCCCAGCCATGGACTGCTGCCCCCATTCCCATGTGCTGCCCTTGGCTCTGCCTTGGGAAACAAACCTTGTACCACCTGCCTTTCCTCCCATCAGACATCACTGAAGTAGGTTAGGAAGGTTGTGATTTCTTGGCAGAGAGGCGCACTGGAAGGCAGAGGAGCTGTGGTAAGCCAGTAATGAAGACAAGTGTTATTTCCAGTAACTGCTTTAGTTGCGTCCGTGCATTCTTTGTACCTTCCTGAGGGGGAAGGGTAAGCAACAAAACCTACTATCTTTGAGCTGAAAGAATTGTGCTGCCTTGGCTTAGTCCAGTAGAAAGCAGGAGAGCTGCGCTAGCAGCAGTTACCTCGCAGAGGAAAAGCGGGCTTTAATGGGAGGTGACATCTACCTGCTTGCTCCCCTCCAGCGGGATGGGAACAAGGAGCTCAGCTGCAGCTATGGGATGCCACTGCATATTTATGGGTTGCAGGAGAAAAAGGCCAGGGCACTGCTCATAGAACAGCTGCAGCTGGAGCAGCAGGGGCCATGGGGAACCGGAGTCCTTTGTGCAGGGAGAGGAATAGAGATGAGATGGGTGGGGGAATGTGCTCCACCCACAGCAACAATTTCTTCTGTTCTGCTGCACCATGCTGAAGATCCATCTATGCGCTGGAGCTGATTGCTCGCTACACTGAAGTATTTAATGCTTGCATGGCTTTGTGCTCCCTGCATGCGGTTTCCTCTGCTCCCAGACCAGGGAAGAGATCTTATTTTCTAGCTTATCCTTCTTTTACAGTTTGTGATTCAGCCTCGCTTGAGCCTTATGGCTTTATGCAAGCATGCTGTGGCTCAGGGTGTGACGAGCCCTCTGGCCTCGCATCAAATGGTGCTGTGTTGTGCCCCTCCAGCAATGCACAGCGTGCAGGAAGGCGGCGCAGCTGATGTAGGGCTGCTGCCCTTGGGAAATCAAAGTGGGTGCTGGAGCGGAGAGCCTCCTGTTGTTCGCTTTCTGTTTGCATCTTGTGGCTGCGCTGATGCCTGAAGGAATGTTTGCGCAGGACAACAGAGCATGAGGAGGTATTTGATCCAGTGTCAGAGGGCTCACAGGGTATACAAGGTGTTCTGTGTTTGGAGCGTGGCAGCATCGTGGCACTTCTGAATTGCATATATTGCAGGAATGGTCCCAGTGTGTCACATCCTTGTCCAGTGGGATCTTGCCTGTAGGACAAATACTTCCTCAGGAGAGGATGTGCACAGCATCCTTAAGCATCCCATGCAGCATTGCACAGCATCAAGAGCTGGTCCTGTTTGCCACACCTCATTCTGACAGCACTTGAGCTTGGCTCCCCTTTGGGAGCATCCAAACACCATTTTTAGCTGATTGCTGTAGCCAGGATGGGAGCTGGTCGTGTGCTTTGTGGGGGTGAGGAGAGAACATGTGCATCCATCTCCCTTTGCTCTGCGGACTGTGCCGATATGATGTGTGTGGAATGGGTAATGATCACGGGAGGGAGGCTGTGCTGCCACGTGCCTCTGGAAAGGAGCAAGGAGTGAGGGCTGTGGATCTCGTGGAATGACCTTGTACAAACTGCTTCAGGAGAATGCTTTGAGAGCTACCACTGTTCACTAGGTGCATCAGAATCACAGAATGGCCAGGGTTGGAAGGGACCTCAAGAATCGTGAATCTCCAACCCCCTGCCACACGCATTCTGAAGAGTCTCTCTGCTGCAGGCTCCCTATTCCTGTGCAGCGCAGCAGCTGCTGCCTGCATTTTGCAGCTTAGCCCCTCACACCAGCTACAGTGGTGGGTAAGGCTGGCAGTGCCTACTGGGCTGCCTGTTGTGAGGTTAGTCTTGGTCCCTGCTGTGGGGATGCTCTTGCTGCTTCCAGCCCGGGTTGGGTAAGGGGTTTGATTGCCTGTGCCCTCTTTTTACTTTTACTTTCTACTTTACTCTTTGTTTCTAGCAGGTATGGACGGGAAGAAATGTAGTGTGTGGATGTTTTTACCCCTTGTGTTTACCCTATTTACGTCAGCTGGATTATGGATAGTGTAAGTTACCTGCTGCACTTCAGAGGGTGAATCTGTGGGGGACGTGGAGTTTCTGTGGGGCTGGAAAGGCACTTGAGAGGGTCAAGGGCTGGTCCATGGAGGAGCACGTGCATTTCCCTGAGTTTCTGTGCTCCCCAGGCCACATTTCTGACCTTGTCTTCCTCATGGCACACATTACTGGAAACTGCCTAAAAAAACAGGAGGCCAAGATGCAGAAATTTCCCTCCATCACCTTTTCTGTAAATGACTCAGCAGAGCTCTTGGAGAAGTGCTCAGGCTCTGCTTTGGGATGAAGAGCCCAAACATGGAGCATACTGCCCCGTACAGACAGCCTGCCAGCAGCATAATGCTGATGCCTCGCTTTTCTCAGCAGCCCTTTTTAACAAAAGACATACAAGGTGTGCATTTACCCAAGTGGGCTCTCCCAGGCATGCAGGCAGACAACTGCAGCATGAATTTGGGAGTGAGAAGTGTGCAATCAGCAGCTCTGCTCAGCCTGATAAGTGCTGTATCGTAGGATGTGACTTTGGCCATGGATTTGAGGATGTTTTTCAGCAGCAGGGAATAGCTTAAGCTGTTTATCTGAGCCGATAGCTGCTAAAACAGCTTTTGTGGAGGAAGCAGAGTGAACCAGGTGAATCAAGTGATCCAGATTCAAAATGAAAATGTTTCCTTGGATGATTATTTTTAGTCCACTTCGGTGGTCTGCTTCTCCACATTGCCATGCAGAGCAGATGTAACAGAAAGGCAGGCAACGGGCTGAGAAACAAAGCTGCCTGCTTGAGCACTGGCTGCCTCCTTAGTTCTGATTTTGCCTGACCTTGTGTCAGTGGGCTTTAAGGTACTTACCAGATTGAGTGATATGTGGAATAGAAGCCGGAATGAGGTTTGAGGATGTTTGTGTCTTTTTTTTTCCTGACAGATACTTTATAGCAGTGGAAGATAACAAAATTATTGCACTAAATGTACCGGAGAGGTAAGAGGGGTCTGTGGGCTTTGCTTTCAGTTAGTAGTTTTGTTAAAATAATTAAGTGATAAAACGAAATGGGAAAGAAGTTCTTGAATCTTAATTCTTGTGTCTTGTAGGAAACCTGGTTCCAAAAGACCACCTTATATAAGGTGAGTGATTTTTTTTTTTTTTTTTTTCCTCTTACTGTTCTGATGAATAGTAGTTGTTCACACGTCTTTGCCATCCTGGAGTTACAGTGGTACACTTTGTTTTCCAAGTATTGCAGGTGATGCTCCTCCTGCGAGCTGCGTGTTTAGCCAAGTCATGAACATGGCAGCATTTCTAGGTAGGAACCACAAGGAGAATTATTTCTTTCTCTCTCGTAATTTATTGTAACAAGTCATTGAAACATAAGTAATATCCAATATGCATCGTTCTTAGATCTGCTGATGTGAAATCCGTTAAGCTGTGGTTGCTGCTGAATAAGCCAGGATTGTTTTGGCTTCATTTTAGAAAGACATAATGAGGCTGGATATGTTTGAGCTTCATTAGCCTTGAAGCTGTGTGATTGTTCTTCATTGCATGATGGATTTCTGTTCTGTGCTATAAATGTGAATATTTCCATGCCATAATCTTACAACTGCAACAACTTACTATGCAGAAGTTGCCCTGCACCCCTACCCCTTCCCAAATTCCATTACTGAAGCTGTGAGAGCTCACTGGCTTCTTCCAGCAGCAGGCATTAAAGGTAAAACACTCAATGTTAAATAGAAGGAATATCTGAAAAGTACAAATGCTTGGAAACAATATCTGCATTGGGCTCTTAGAGTGTCTGCTACCTACACCTTTACTTATTTTGAACAAATTAGCCCAAACTGAAATGGACAAATGATTATTTTAACTTGTGTTTGCTCTTACTTAGTAGTACTTGCGCTTGTCTTTTCCTTTGTGGGATGCTTTTTGGTGCTGCCAGTTTGGCTCTTTCTACTGCTGCTATCAGTGAAAGATGTGATATTTCCTTTCTGATTCTGAGAAATCGAGTTGAGTTGAGCTTTGAGATGAATCCATACCAGTGTTTGTACAAGTAAGGTCCCTTGACGGTCTCAACCTGCCCTAATGAAAATGCAGCTTGGTAGTGCAAAATCCAATGAGATGAGTTTCATTGTGAACCCTGACTTAAACTTCCTTGTTTTCACGTATCACTTCTGGAAGGAGTGTTGGCATCCTTTAAGTTTGTTTTTGTGTGGCACTATTTGAAGGTCAGACCTTGCTTATTAAGCCAGGGTTTCAATTATTATAAACAACTCTGCTTCCAGCTTGTGGGCTGTATGGAAGGGCAGGGACTGTCTTGGTGCTGTGATTGGGTAGACGTGAGGACAGAGGACTGTGAGGACAGAGTCACCTGAGCATGGGAGCAGGTGCTGTGAAGGAGGGCAAGAGCTTTTTGAAGCCCAGCTCTACTGTCTGTTTTCATCACTGCTTCTTCCCGTTGCGATAAGAAGTGAAACCAGGGAATCTCCAGACTGCAGAGTTTTTATGTTGTCTCTGCTTTATGGGTGAGGCTAGGCTGGCCACAGTAGGTAGGATTGCTCTACTGCATTGGGGTGCTTCTGATTGGCTCCCTTGAGCTCGTGCCTGTGTTGACTTTGTTGCTAGAGAAGAACCAGCAGAAACCACTAACCAGAAACATTAGCGTTTGTGGAAAATCAAAGTGGTATTGTTTTGCATGTAAAGTAGGAAGGTGACTTTTTAATTCCCCTTTGTCAATCTCGTTGTTGTTTTAAGAAAAGGTCACATGGTTTCACAGGGACCAATATCTCTCTTTTGTAAGGATCATACGCTGTAGAAATAACAGGAGAAAAGCGGGGCAGGTGAGCCCCATTAATCAGAGAGTAACTGTCCCTAGCAGTTAGCGGAGGATGGAAAGGAGCTGTGAGCCTAGCCAGGTAACTTCTGCAGCACATTTTACCTAATGACCTACTTCATGCTCTCTCTTTCTTCCTCAGCACTTGTCGTTGCTGTTCTGCGCTTCATTCAGCTGAAACCAAAGGTGCTGAATCCTTGGCTGAATGTCAGTGGCCTGGTGGCGTTGTGCCTGGCCTCCTTTGGGATGACCTTACTTGGCAACTTCCAGGTACTGCACGCCAGACTCACGTTGCTGTGTGTGTGTTGTAAGGCTCCTGCTTTTTAAGCAGGTCAGCCCAGGTCTTTGAATTACATGTGTCTGGCTGTGCCCTGACCCTCCTCATACCCACTGTGCCAGCTCTGCCTGCTGCTTATTGTGGTTCCAGAACATGCAGAAATGGAGGACGGTGGTAATTGTTCATATATTTCATGCATGCTTGACCTGCTGAGAGCCAGAGCAGGAAGACTTCTGAATCTCCTGAGCCTTGGGGTTTGGTGCAGATGGTCCTGGGGAAATGGACTTGAGCTGGAAGTTTATATCTGCATCTGTGTTAGCAGATGCACAGCTGCCCATACACATTTAGCAGACATTTTAGTGTCCTTCGCTTAAAACGTTTGTTGGTTAAACCTACCTCCTGCTTGTCCTCTGACTCCCACGAGAGGGATGCAGCAGAGAAATGCTGCCACACTCCCTGGTGTGGTGGGTGCCTGGATGAGGTCCCTGCAGTCCTCCATCTGTTCTGCAATTGCTTGACAAGCAGTCAAGCTGTGAGCTCCGCAGCCTTAGTCTGTGGGGTTGTGCATTCAGCGTGATCACAAGTTTGTGTCTGTCAGGTCTGCAGTGAAAATCAAGCCGTGAGAGCAAGTGGGCCGCTTTGGTTTCCCTATCCCATTGCTCTCCCTGTTGTTCTGTCTCTTACTGGGATGCAAGTAAAGGGCCTCAGCTGCCCAGGAACGGAGAAAGGCTTCTCAGCTGCTTTTGCAGGAAGGGAGATGGTTTTCCTTCTAATACAGAAAAAGGACTTGTTTTTTGAAGGATTAGTAGCTGTTTGAGTTGTAGAGTAATTGTGGAAACTTTGTGTCCTTTACAGTCTTTCTTTTTTTTCTGCAAGCTAACTTAATTGTTCTGGAGGTCTTGCTGACTCCATGGCCCAGGCCAAAAACCTCTAGATTTACTTTTTCATGAGAGCTTCTCAACTAAGAATTATAAGGCCCTTGTATCACATATTGGTGCAAGAAGAATATTTCTGTGACAGGGACTAGGTAGTAGAAAGCAGTTTTACTCTGAGGGGGACATTTTTTCTCCCCCTCGGAGTAAATGCTTGTTCTTGTAAAGTGGATGCTGTGAATCTTTTCATGGTTATAAATTTTGGACTAATAATCCGCTCCTTGTTAGTTAGCTGTATCCTTGCTTAGATCTTGTGCCAAGCCATGAAAGCATGTGGTAATGAGACTATAGCCCATGCTTTTCCCTGTCTAATGACTGAGCTGAATATGGCATTAAATCACATTTCTAGAAAATTACAGATTGGGTATTGGTATTTTAGAGTCACCACGAAGGCTGTAAGTCCCATGCAGTGCAAACTGCCTTGAGAAAACCAAGCTCAATCCTGTTTTTGCTTCTACCATAATTTGAACCTGCTCTTTTCAAACAAAAACAAAAACAAAAACAAAAAAACCCAAAACCCATGAAAAGAACAACCCTAAAAAAACAGAGGGAAGGGATCAGTGGAAGCAGGGTGACTACTCTGCTATTTTGCACATGGTGCATTGTTTGGGAATTGGTTAAATCACAGAACAGGAATCAAGGCTGCAAGGAGGAATTATGCACTGATGATTTATTATTTAGGAAAGGTTTATTATTTAGAAGAGGAAGGAAAGGAGAAAATGTTTAGCCTAAGCCTTGCCTTTAGTGAGCTTTCTGAACGTATTTATATTCTAGAAGGATCTGTTTGCAAACTTTTGCTTGTGGAATGTGTCTGTCCTGTTCCTTTGCAGCACTGCACAGTCACTGAGCCCTATGAGAAATGGCAGCCAAGAGACAGAAAAGCACTTGCACTCCAATGGGGTTGAGCTCATGTTGCCTCAGACATCGGTGCTTAAGAGAGGTGGAAGAGGGAACAAGCAGTCAGCAGTTTGTGGTAGAAGCTAGCCAAAACAGAAGCTTATCTCTGCTAGCTCATGGAGGTGCTGGGGCTCTGGCAGCCCACTACCTGGATGGCACTGCTCTGTGCAGCTGAAGGCTGCAGTTTGCTGTCATTGCAGGGAGCTGAATAAGCACTTGGCAGGTTGTCCTTGCCTGCCCTGACCATTGTGTCAAGCCAGAGAAGTATTTCTTCCTGAACTTTGCATCAGTGGGCCTTGTCAGGGAGCTGTGGAGACAATCTCCAGGAGGCTGCATTTTCTGCTGTGCTTGGTTTTGGACAGAGGATCTGCTTGACTGTGACAGCTGCCAACTTATCTTGGTTATCTTAGACCTTACACCTCCACCAGGAGAAATGATGCGGCATCTCCATCTCACACCCCAGTGGTTCTTGCTCTTCTCTAACCTGCCCTCTCAGCTCTTCAAGGTTGCTAGCAGATGACTTCTGTGGTGTTCAGACAATCACTGTTTTCTTTCTTCCTAGCTTTCTAACGATGAGGAGATCCACAATGTGGGCACATCGCTGACCTTTGGCTTTGGGACGTTGGCATGCTGGATCCAGTCTGCTCTCACTCTCAAGATCAACCTGAAGAATGAGGGAAGGAAAGCTGGAATACCACGAGTCGCCTTATCAGCCGGCATCACTCTCTGCGTGGTGCTCTGTATCCTTCTGTTGTGCTCTGTGGCACATCAGTTATTGTCAATGGCTGACTCTGCAGCAGGGAAGATTGGCTCTTACAGCCGTCCTTGGAGCTCAGAGCATTTAGGAGCACTGCTCAGATTGTTGTCAAGGCACAAATCTGTGATCAGTTCGCTTTGCTACCTCTGTTTTACAGGAGTGCACTACTTTTCTCATGGGCTACATGGGCTACATCCTCACTTCCCCCATAAATGTTTGTAAAATTTATTCTTAGCGATTTCCAAAGTGGCTACAGTAAAGAACAACATCTGTTTGATTTAATGGCTACCTACAGGGTAGCATTTGTAATCGTGCCAAAGACTAAGATTAAAAACATGTTGAGAGCATAGAGAGTTGGGGTGGTAATCAGGTGTCTAAAGATTGTATACGTGCTCCAGGGTTTACAGCCAGTCATCTGCTCTAACAGTGGCTGTGGCATTGAGAGGAGCTGCTGGCTGTATTGATTTCTGGTAAGACTACATGTTTTACAAACGGGGTTTTGGTTGTGGAGTCTGCAGACACCCCAACCAGGTGTACATGGGGCTTCATGTTCATTCCCTGCTCAGCCCTTTTGTGCTCACTGGGGGGGGGAAGAAGAGGGGGCTTATTTGAGCTGGGTTCAGTCACTGCTTAGTTGTGACTATGTTAGTGCTGGGGTAAGTTAGAGGACAGGAAGAAATGGCTGGGAATAAGCTAACAAGTTATTTTGGGTAACAGCCCATTCTTGAAGCAACTGTTTGTTTGTTTTACCTATGAGGTTGTATGCTCGTGTTTCTGGAGTGCAGAGGAAATTCTGAGAGACAGGAGAGCTGTAAGATTAGAGGAGGTGTGCAGAGAAGGTAAGAGTGTATAATGGGAGCCCTCACAGCTTGCTGGCTCTGTCAGTGGCTGGTTTGATATTTAAGCAAGACTTCTCCACACTTCTGTCTTAACGTCTGTAAATGTTTATCAGTGGGAATTGGGACCAGAAGCTCTGACCAGCATAGAACAGCTGCTGCATTCCATAGGCAGTTCCCATCTTGTTAGATACCTGATGTCCCTTTCACTTCTGGCACCACGCTCACTCTTTATGATGGTAGGCAGATTGATCATCATCCTGGTGATTCTGATTGTCAATATTTTATTGCCTGTCCTATTGGCTTTTTCTCCTCTTGGATGGTGTCTTTATTCCCACAGGCATTCCCAGAATGTTTTCCTTGACCTTTCTCTTCCAGATTTCATCCTGATGGTGCAAGGCATCCACATGTATGCTGCCAGGATCCAGTGGGGCCTGGTGATGTGTTTCCTGTGCTACTTTGGCACATTTGCTGTGGAGTTCAGGCACTACAGATTTGAGATAGTTTGTTCTGAGTACCAGGAAAACTTTCTGAGCTTTTCTGAAAGCTTGTCAGAAGCCTCTGAGTACCAGACAGATCAGGTGTAGCCTGTCCTTTGGCCAGGGGGAGGGGGACAGGTGCAGTCCTATGGTTAGACATGACCTCATTTACACTTTTTTTGATGAGTTTGTTTTCCACGTGCAATCATTGTCGTATTGCCAAAGGGCTCTGAGGGTGGTTGCCTCATTAAGGGCCAAACAAAAATAGCTGCCTGCTGGAAGAGGACTGGATCCTTCTGTACAGCAGTGCTGGGTAGCACAAGTTGTTCACTTTGTGCTGTCAGAGACTCTTTCTCAGCAGCTCCATCTCATACCTGCTGTTCAAGATGTTTGGCAGCAGGTGCTCACAATGCCCCTCTGAGATAGGCACTGCTCTGCCTGTCCTTTAGGGGAGGAGATAAAGGAGACAGACCTGTCTGGGCATAGTCTTCAGACATTGCTGGTTCCTGAGTTGCTGGGCTGCACTTTTCTTATCTTTTTTGCATTATTTTCTTTGCTGCTGATAGGAGTTACTTGGTAGGGTGAGAAGGAATGGCTGTTTTTTCTGGACTTAAATCTGGATGTTGGAAAATCCAAACTGACCAGCATTTACAATGAGCAGGTGGGCATTGCTTCCAGCCTGGAAAGAGCTGATGGCAAAGCTGGATTTGGGAGAAATCATGCGAGACTTGGCTGATGCTGCCTGGCAGCAGAGAGGACTGTGCCTATGCCAGAGAACATGGCACAGGGGAGCACTATGCTGGGCTTGGCGTTTCATGGGCTGCAATGGGGACTGATGGAATCCAGGTGCTGAATTAATAAGTGAATGCCTGTGTGCTCTAAAGATGACCCAGAAGAGGCTGCTCTTTTTAAATGTTTAGTGCTTCCAGTACAAATCATCTGTAGTATTTCAGTAACTTTTTGTTGTTGTTGTTCACAGAAGACGTAAACATTGCGTTAGAGACACTGGACTTACCTACAATGAAAATAGTATCATTGCAGCTGGGCTTTATTGTGTGTAGGGTTTTTAGTTGGTTTTGTTTGTTTGTTGCTCCTTACGCACTTAAAAGTCAAATTTCAGACACATTTTGTCCCTGCCTGCAATCCAGACTTCTCCCTTGGCCAGTTTTCCTGTATGGGCTTCCAAGGGGTGTGAAGGCTGGGGGACTTGGCTTAAGTCACCAAAAGTGACTTTGCTGTGCTTTGCTGTGCACTCCCAGGGGAGCTTGAAGTGGAAATATAACAAAGAGAAATGATTCCTGCAGACAAAGGCTGTGGTTAAAGCCCATCTCTGAAAACACAGTTTGGGAAGGCTGCTGGATCAGCCAGGTAGGGGATGGATGGGACTTGTTTCCCATTTTCCTAGGCAGGCTTAGCTTGGGTTTGCCTCTTCTGCCTGTGCTGACATGGGGCATCTCATCACCCCTGTGGGAAAAGAAGCAGAACTGAAAATGGTGGCAAGAGGTGTTTGCAGGGGAACTCCTACCACACTGTAGTATTCCTGACAAAAAGGGCATTCAGTGCTCTGCAAAGGGCAAAGGCCTCTCCAGGAAGGAGAAATGGTCAAGAAAACCTTCTGTTAAGCTAGTTGCCCTTTATATGATCTTTCATGGCTCAGAACTTGTTTTTGGGAATGGAGGTGCTGAGGCTGCGGGTCGGGGCACACCAGGTCATCTACAGCTCCACCAACAGTCCTGCACTATGTGGTGGGGGACAGGACGCAGGGTGGCCCCTGACACAGGCACGCGGTGGATGCATAGGGAGCACCAAGCAGTGTTTTGCTTTAAGGGTGTTTTACTGTAAATAGTCCTCTTTTTTGTTTTGTTTTTAAATCAATTACTGCTTTTTGATTTATTGTTTTATACTTTGTAACAATTTTAACAAAGAAAAAGAAGGATGATGATTGTGACTTGTTTTTTGTTTTCCTATATGCAATCCAAACTGAACTTCAGGTTTTTGGTAATAACTCTGTACATTTCTTACAGTATTTCTAACAGCACATTTCAGTACAACTAAACGACAACCACTATACACACGACCACTAAATAAAGTGCTTTTATGGAGAAAGTGAGTTTTATTTTTGTCCCCTATCCCCTGCACAGCTTTATGAGGGCAAAGGCAAAGCAGAAGATATTTACACTGTCATGATACAAATTAACACTTAATGAAGCTGGGGATCATTCAGCCATGCAGGTACAGACTGTAGCAGTGCTAATTAGCAGGCTCTTTCTCGGAGGTGGATCATGCTCTACGTAGCCTGGAAAGGCATTCACATTAGCTGCCCCACAGCTGCCATCAAGTTTTAGAAGGGCAGTGCTGGTGTGACGTGTTTTCCTCCTCAGGTGCTTGTTCTCTATGCAGCTGCTTCAATGGGGAGAGCTGAGATGTGCACCAGAGCTCAGGAAGGCAGTGCGTGTGCTGGCGATCTGTTGTGGCCATCTCATCACCAGAGCTGTGAGGGCAAGTTCAAGCACAGCTGCACAGCAATTAGTAAGTAGTGGATGATACTCTTGAGCTGAGTGCCAGCAACAATGTGTCGGACCACCATTGCTATTGCTTGGTTCAACCTCCTGGCTTCCAGCAAGTCCCTCATCAAATTATGAGACAGACAGGGGCATGATTGCTGTTTCCTCAGCAGGACAGGCTTGTCTGTCCTAAAGAATGGACCAGGGAGGGCAGAAGCAGCGATAAAAACAGTGGGTTTTTTTGTTTGTATTTTTAAATAGATTTGTCTTTTAGGTGCTGGGATCACTGATGACAGGCAGCAAAGCTAAATACTGGAATACAGTGAACACAATGTAAACAAAGCTGTGGCTTTATTGACTATAGAAGGAAAAGCTCCATGACCGTTGCTATAAATTGGCATGGTTAAAGTAAGGTGGGTGAAAAGATCTCTGGTTTAACTCTCATTCAATGCAGCAGGATGTTTGGCAAGGTCTGCTCACAACTGACCAGCAACAGCTGGCTACTGAGGAGCTATGGTAGTTTGGGCAGAAATGCAGCCAAGCTGGCTGTGGTGTCAGCCTGTTGGATCCCGGAGACCCACATCAGCTGGCAGCAGCATGAGGTGCGTCCAGAATTTAATTTTTAAAGAACATAATTCTTACTGTATGCTCTACTTCATTCTGGTGGGCTGACAGTGTCACTCTAAGGAGTGTCAGCTCACATGTCATACTGTTTTGTACCTAGTAGGACCTGCTGTAGATGTAGCCAAGATTTAAGTCATTCTCTGTATATACAGCTTGCCTGCAGCAAGGACTGGCTGTCTGTGGCAACTGACAGCATCGGGGAACCCCACACCGTACTCTCCATCCATACCTGCATTAGTTGTGGGTCCAATACATGACGTGGGTTTGGTTTTAGATTCTGGTCATGGACAAAATTACTTGAAGCTATACAAGGACGACTCAGGTGAAGCACAGCCTTCTGTGTGTGCACCACTTTCCTTAAGTGGAAGAAGGCAGGAAAAGTTCAGTGAAAGATGAGATGAGGCTGTAGTACGATTTCTCATCATCTGTCAGTCCTGCGTTGCCAGGTCTGATGACCACAGCCACATGAGTGTCCGCTTCCTCAGCTGCGTTTGCTTCTGAAACAAATAAGAGAGGGAGAGAATGGAGATGTGCTTTGTGATTTCACCACAGGAGGGCCCTTAAGGCTTGAACAGCCCCATAAAATGTGCTTTTAAAGGTTAAGACTGACAAAGCAGTGTTTGCAGGTGGCGCTGGCTGAAGTTAGCCAGCCAACACCCCTCCAAGCCTGTGGCCAGTCCTCACGAGCTCCCTTCTCACCCCAAGCACAGTAAGAGGCCCTGGGGCAGGCTCTGCAGGGACAAGGAGGTTACTGAAAGCTCCCACTAGCAGTGCTGCTTGGGCTGAGGAGAAGACTGAGACTAACTCCTCGGACTAAGCTGGCTCAGACCAATGTATCAGCCCATTTCTGTCAGAAGATGTTCCCAGGAAGGGTAGTAAGAGGCTTCCCCAATCTGGCTTCCTAGGAGTTGAGCTTCGAAGACCAGGATCAATATTTTCCTGCTGCTGTGCAGCAGAACCAACCACTGACCAACCATACCAAGCACAGCAGGCATCGCTGTTCCCAGGGGAAGCTGAGTGCAGGCCACAAAAACTCCTGACCCTGTTTGCAAATGGGGCACATCAACTGCTTCAGCAAATGATCCACTCTGCTTTAACACTCTCCTTGTTTCCTGGGGCAAGGACAGGTTTTCTGCTTGGCCTATTTTCCCTGACTGCACACACACAGATATCCCACTGCCCTGTGCAAGCCTGAATGCTTCAGAAAGGAGCACAGCAGTGGCAAGCTGGGTGCCCTAGAAGCAAGGAGGCTGCAGCATCACTGGGTGGCTGTGACAAGTCCTGTGAGACAGCAGGTCACTTACCTCGAGGGACATCAGTCAGGAAGAGAATGTTGTTAGTGTCACATCCTATACTGGCAGCAATCCTTCGGTAGCTCTCACTTTCTACCTTGGGACCTATTTTAGTGTCAAAGTGGCCATCAAAGAGCTGAAAGACAGAGAAAGGCAAAGGCTGGACACCATATGAGAAGCAGAGAGCTAAACTGCTGATAATTGAGGCTCCCACACTACCCCGCTTTTCCATCTGAGACTCTACTGACAAAATGTCACAGCACAAACAGCCATAGGGCGGGTCTGCTCTGTAGGTGGAGAAGCCATGAGGAAGATGGTAATGTTATCTACCTCTAGGATATTGCCTTCTGTAGAGTATCCAAACAAAAGCTTCTGGGCTTCAACACTCCCTGAAGAATAGATGTAGACCTTCATCCCAGCTTCCCTCCACTTCCGGATGGCTGGAACCACATCCTCAAAGACTCTGCAGCAAAACAGGGCAGCGGGTAAGGGCAGGCCCAGAGGCACTGGAGAATGCTTCCAGAGGGATGCACTGCTTCTAGAAGGACCTATGTATCCCAGGAATGCCTCAGAAGGGCAGGGAGGAAGTAGGATGTAGCAGACAGATGGGGAGTGGTGCTGGAAGAATTCAGTTTTAACCCATGCTCACAGAGCAGACTTCCCACCAGCACCATGCAGGCCAAGACCTGAGGGTGCTGCCCAAATAGACACAGGGCTCCCAACAGACACATAGGGAAGTGTGGGACTGAGTTCTGCAGGCTTGTCGCAACAAGCTGGCCTCTTTATCTCCAGTTTCTCAGTCGTGTACTCAGTGCTTTGCTACGTTATCTGTTTAACAAAAGAAAAAAGTAATTCAGTCATTTTATAGTGATTTACGTGTACGTGGAGTCAGCCAAAAATATTTTGAGGCTGCTGTACAGCACCTGCAAGGCCCACTCTTTGGATGCTGCCAAGCAGCACAGCTAAATCCACAGCTATTGAGCCACTGTAAGATAATTCTCTGTGTTTATAAGGCAGCAGATGGGAAGGCTGTCCTTGACTTCTCTGTGGAGGCACTGACCCTACCTATATCTGGATGAGTTCAGGGCCTGATGCAGTCCTTCCCCTGCTGGATACCAGGAACAGGGCACCTTGTGCCTGCTCCTTCACCATTACTCACTCTCCCTTCACCAGCCCCGTGGCATAGGCCGCTCTCCACATGTGTCCCTGCAGCTGCTTCAGCGCCGTGGTCTTCCTGTCCAGAGCCATCTGCCAGTGCACGTTGTCCACTACTGCTCGGATGACGCGCTCCAGCTCCTCATCCCCACTGCCACTTTCCAATGGGATCGGCACTGCTCCTTCCAGGCCCGAGTCCTCCTGGGCCTGGGGACGGGGAAAGTGAAGGGCATGGACGGACAAGGAGCCTCAGTGTGACCCAATGCCATGTGGTGCCCTCACCTGCTGCCTCAGGAGCCCCACGTCCCGCTGGCACTCCTCCTCCTCCCAGTGTGCACGCAGGTACTGCTCCACGTTGTCTCTGATGTAGGGGAACAGGGTCTCCTGGCAGCACACGCAGACATTAATATGGCAGCTCAAAAACCAAAACCAGAGAAATGCTGAAAGGGCTTTAAAACCTCCATCCGAGTGCTGGTGGTGAGGAGGGAGCAAGCAGGGCAGCGCTGGCACTGTGGCCACTGAAATCAGTGGGGCCACCATCATCACTTAAAAAACCCCACTAAAATCTGGAAATGCCACCAAAACTCCTCTAACCTACTGAACTGTCTAAAATCACCAAAATCGTTAAAAACTACCGTAATCATTAAGAGCCACCCAAATCCTTAAAGATTACCAGAGTCCCTGGAACTCTCTGAAATCCCAAAAACCACCTTGAAATCCACTATCTTCACTCAGGACCATCAGAATCACTAAGACCCATCGATGAAAGCCATCGTAGTCGATAAAAACCTACCAAAATACTTAAAATCATACATGCACAATAAAATAACCCCTCAAAGAGCCGCCCACCATAAAACCATCAAAATACCTAAACCCACCCCAAACCCAGTGGTACAGCTAAAATCACCAAAACCCACGCAATCACAAGAACCCTGGAGCCCACCAACGATCCTAAAACCCACGATTATCCTCGGAGCCCACCCAATCACCAAGGTTGCTAAAAACAGAATATGAATGCCACTCACATCACCCAAATCCCTGAACCCTATCAAAACCCAAATCCCTCCCGCCTCCGCCCGGGGCCGCGCACCTGCACGAAGGCGATGGGGGTGGTGGTGCCCTCCACGTCCAGCAGGATGGCGCGCACTCCCGCCGGCACCGGCAGCACGCCCATGGCGGCGGCCAGCGGAGAGCGCGGGAGGCGCCGCCGAGGGGGGGCGCTGCAGCATTCCCCGGGCGGCGCTGATTGGCTGCCGCTGCCGCTATATAAGGGCGGCGCAGGCGGTGCCCGGATCTCTTCCGCCGCCATTTTCTACCCCGCGCGGGTCTCCGTCGCTCTCCGCTCTTAGCCACCCCGCCATGGAGGACGCCACCGAGATGAGCGGCGGCGCGGAGGAGTTCGCCGAAGGTTCCAAGATCAACGCCAGCAAGAACCAGCAGGACGACGGGTAGGCTGCGAGACGGAGTTCTGCCCACACCCCCACCCCCCCATCTCTGCCGGCCGCGTGGGGGAGGGGGAGGTCGTCGGTGGGAGGGGGCGGGGCCTAGCGGAGGGGCGGGACCGCCTTTGTGTCCCGCGCGGTTGACCCAGTTGGCGCGGGGCGGGGCCGGCGGGCGGTGGTCGCGCGGCGTGACGTCAGTGACGGGGGTGGGGTTTCCCCGCGCTGCGTGCCCCGCCCACACGTGCCGCTGCCTCGCAGGAAAATGTTCATCGGCGGTCTGAGCTGGGACACGAGCAAGAAAGACCTGACCGAGTACCTGTCCCGCTTTGGAGAGGTTGTGGACTGCACGATTAAAACCGACCCGGTGACCGGGAGGTCGCGGGGCTTCGGGTTCGTGCTTTTCAAGGACGCTGCCAGCGTGGAGAAGGTGCGTGGATGGGCCTCGTGTCGGGGGGGGTAAGGGCTGTGCGTGGGCCTCGGGTCCTTTGCTGTGTGCTACGCACATCTGTCGCAGTAATCTGAGGGCTTCAACCTGTGCCTTCCAGGTGCTGGAGCTGAAGGAGCACAAGCTGGATGGAAAGCTGATCGATCCCAAGAGGGCAAAAGCCCTCAAGGGGAAAGAGCCGCCCAAGAAGGTGTTTGTTGGTGGGCTGAGCCCGGATACCTCTGAAGAGCAGATCAAAGAGTACTTTGGTGCTTTTGGAGAGGTAAGTTGTGGCCCCATGTAAGATAAATGCCGTTTTCCAAGGGAGTATTGCCTTAAAACAAGTGGAGAAAGCTGAGTTGGACTTCTCTGGAGCTAGACGTTGTTAAAACACAGTTTGTTAACAGCTCTGTACTGCTGGAGTGGGATAACTTGTTAGTGTCAGAAGTTCTGAACGCTGCAGCATCCTGTGAGTGGATGAGCTAACAGAATCATAACACCATTACGGTTGGATAAGATCTCTAAGATGACTAAGTCCAACCCCTGCCCATCCTCACCATGCTCACTGACTATGTCCCTCAGTACCACTTCTCCACTGTTCCTGGACACCTTGGGGATGATGAATCCACCCCTCTGGGCAGCCTGTGACAATGCCTTGCTGCTCTTTCAAAGAAGAAATCCTTTGTAATATCCAACCTGATGTATGTCCCTGTGGCTGGATGTCCATAGCAGATGGCCTTGACTCTGTCAAAGTAATATTGCAAGTCCAAGTAGAATGTGCTGTAAATACAGCCAATGAAATGTGGATTGAAAGGTGTTGGCACAGGTTGTGTATTGATTTTCACGCATCGATACCTACTTCTCATTACAGATCGAAAACATTGAGCTTCCCATGGACACAAAGACAAATGAAAGGAGGGGCTTCTGCTTTATCACATACACAGATGAAGAGCCAGTAAAGAAGTTACTAGAAAGCAGATACCATCAGATTGGTTCAGGCAAGGTAGTGATGCTTTCTCACTAGTATGTGGAATGGGCAGCCTGTCAGCTTCCGTGAAGGCAGCTGACAGAACGGTCCTGTAATTCTTCACAAGTTAAAGGTTTTTTGTCTTAACAGTGTGAGATCAAAGTAGCGCAGCCCAAAGAGGTGTACAGGCAACAGCAGCAGCAACAGAAAGGAGGAAAAAGCAATGCGTCTGGTGGACGAGGCGGTGGAAGGGGACGTGGACGGGGTGAGTGCTCTGGTTATTGGAATTTGTGTAAAAGTATTGAAGGTGTCTGAAGCTGTTTCAGGTTGCATGTGAGACTTTTTAAAAAAAAATATATATATATATATAAATAATAATAATTAATATATATATGTATAAAGGATTAGTTTAAAAAGAATTATTTTCTTAAATTAAATTCCACTTTGGTTCTTGTAATAGATCTTGGAAGTAAAAGAATCTCTGCTTGCATTCGAGTGCCCAGATGACAAGTAAAACATAGATTGTTTTTGTAGACCTGTAGTTCAGTGCATAATAAAATGTCTAGTATAGCTAGTTATCTTTTTGTGTGAGGGGATGTTGGCTTGCTTGTAGGTGAGAAGTCATGAGCCACTGGCTAAAGAGATGGTCACTTGTCAACGCCTTGCAAAGAGGCCAGCAGTTATCACAGGTTAATGCATGTCAGGATTTACAAAGTCAAGCAGCCACAAGTAAGATGATGCAGTCAAACTGAGCTTGTGTTATAACCTTGTTCATGTAATTAATGATTTAAAAATGGAAGTTGGGAAAACTACAGGAACTTGGTTGTGCATGCTTTTGGTCTTTCCTCCTGAATGGCAGGAACTAGCGTGTTCTTTCATCTAATGTTTTTTTTGAGTGATTGGATCTTTCAGGCCATCTCTGATAGCCAAATGAGATTGATCAATTATTTTAGCAAATTAGTTATCTGCTGTGGGAAGTAAGAGGGTTCATACAAGTAGTAATTTTGGGAAAGAAAAATTATAAGCTAGATAAAGTGGTATGTGAAGACTGAGATAGTCACAGAACTTGTTATTAAATGCTCTGCCTGGTTTCAGGTCAGGGTCAAAACTGGAATCAAGGATTCAATAACTATTACGATCAAGGATATGGAAACTACAATAGTGCTTACAGTGATCAAAGCTACAGTGGCTATGGAGGATATGACTACTCTGGGTACAACTATCCCAATTACGGATATGGACCGGGATACACAGATTACAGTGGTGAGTGATTTTGATCTTCAAGATCATTTGTGCATCTTTAAACAGAGGCCTCATACACTGTTCTGCAACAGCTCTTTCTTGTAAGGCGTGGCTTGAAAAAGCCATTTTTTGGGGGTGATGTTCTGCATGAGAGGACTTAAGAAGGACGAGTAGATTGTTTATTTCAATACTTTTGGTGTGTTTTGTTTTTTTTTTCCTGCCGTGTTGCCAATAGGTCAACAAAGCACATACGGAAAGGCGTCCCGTGGTGGCGGCAATCACCAAAACAACTACCAGCCGTACTAAAGCTGTACCTTGTCCCTGAGGAAACAGGTGTGTACATGAGCGCGAGGTTCACTCAAAGTATGCTAATCTAATTTAAAGATCAATAGACAAATGAGTAAAACCTTGTATAGTGTGACTTTTTTCTTTAATTAAGCTTTTGTTAACTTAAAAATACCTTTTTTTTTTTAAAACCAGCTTTGCCTACCGTGTCTATAGATCTTTAACTTTGTAAAAACGTGACTTTATCTTCTTTAGTACTTCAGAAAAACATAAGAGTTTTTCTGTTTTGCGTTGTGTACCAGGTGATCTAGAGGAATAATTAAACTTATTAGAAGTATTAACAGGTAAAGTACTGAAATGGGTACAACTTAAGGAAAACAAGAATGTTATCTTCTAACTCTGACATTATACCTTGTTTGTACCCGCCAGCGGGAACTTCATTGCAGGCCGTGTGTCACCCTGACCACGTCTATCTCTGGGGTCGCACGTTGCAGGCAGAGCGCAAGGCATACACCAGAAAACGCTGTCCTGTGGTATGGTCTCTTCCAACTTCATGTACCAGCGTAAAGATTAAAGTGGAAAACTTCAGACTATGGCTTCTTTTTTTAATCTTTTTGGAGACTAAGTGTCTTAACTTAAATGGTTTTTTGCAGGAGTAAAAGTACATAAATGCCTTTACAGCTTAATCATTTGGTCTTCTGTTTAGTGTTGTATTTCAATTGTGGAACCTCATTTTAAGTGTGCATTGTTTAAGATTTAATGCTTGCTTTTTTCTTTTTATAGCTAATAGTGAAATCTGCAAACCAAAACGAACTTTTAAATCTGGAAAGACATTAAAGATCATATGCACGTGAACTGTTGGAAGTACACCAACCTGATCTGTTTATCTGTATGAACGATGGCTGTGCAAATAATGGGAAACCCCGTTTTGGCAGTGTTTCCAGAGAAAAATCTGATCCAGAGCCCAATAATTAGCCGAATTGGAATGCTTGTTGTTCTGGAACAGCTTCCCGAATGGCAGTATTCGGGAAGACAAATTATCAGTGGGTAACAAAACCTCTTGTGTTACCTTAAGATATATGCATATGATCTTTAACAGTGACGAAAGGAATATATAGAAGACTTAAAGCAGTTCATGAAAATGGACCTTTTAACAATTCTTGTAGTATTTTGCAGAGAGCTGACATATATTTTGTCTTCATTTTTAGGTAGAGATGCTGCAGCAAAGACACCTTGCAAAGCATCGGGCATCAGTGGAGGGTGGTCTTCGTGAGAGGAAATGACTATTTTGTAAAAGACTTTTAGTGTATGACACAACTGTGTCCAACTGTATATAGCGGCCGACTAGTTTTCTTTTATGGTTTTTACTTTCTTTTTTTTGCCATTCATGTTGCGAATGTGGAATTGTGTTTATACAAAGTTTATTTGTATAATTTCATGTTAAAGGATTCTCTAATAAATGCTTCCTGAAGTGAATATAGTCTTCACCTTGGCTGTGGACTAAGTTGTGTCTGAGTGGTATGAACAGACTTCTAATATGAGGAAGAAAGGTGGGCTCGTTGGTACTCACAACTGAGCTGTGGGGCAGGGATGCAGCTGCTATTTTATGATTCTGTCTTTGTTGTGGGTGTGAACTGCTGCTATGGACTAGGTCAGCAGCCGTTTGGAGCACAGCACCATCTATGCAAATGAAGATCGGTGCTCTTGGCACTCTTCCAGCTGTCTAGAAGGAGGGATGGAGTTTAGATGTTGCAGCGTTTCTAGTGTAGAGCAAAGGCTGTACTTCTCCACAGTTGTTGCGCTGGGGCAATCATCAGTTTCTGACTGATGACTCGGAGGTGGGAGAGGAGCCGTTACCCCCCCGTCACCAGGCCTGCCCCACTCCGCGCAGCTTGAAGGCAGACTGTAGGGTGCTGCTCGCGGTAACTGGGAGCTTTATCGCAAAGGAGCCGCGGCCGAAGCCCGCCATCAGCCCTGAGGCCTTCCCGGGCCTCCCGCTCCCGCCATCGTCTCCCGGTGCGGCTGTGGCGGTGGCGTCGTCACGTGACGCGCCCGCGCGCTCCTTCCGTCCGCCATTTTAGGTTGTGTCGGCGGCGGCGCCATTAAAATAAGGCGGCTGGGAGAAGAAGGAGAACTCGGGGCGCTCGGGCCGCCAGCGGGGCCGGCGCCTCCGGCGGGGGAAGCGGCGACGGGGCCGGCTCGGGGCAGCGGCGCCATGTCGGAGCAGCAGTTCGCCATGGACTCGGCGGCGGCCGGCCCCGGGGGCGGCCCTGCGGAACAGCCGGCGCAGCCCGAGGGGCTGGCGGGGAGCGGGGCGGCAGACGGCGACGGGGCGGGCGGCGGCGGCGGGGGTGAGTCGGAAGGAGCCAAGATCGACGCCAGCAAGAACGAGGAGGACGAGGGGTGAGCGGGGCTTCTGAGTGCGCGGGGCGGCCCGGTTTGTTTACATGGCGCCGCGGGGACTCTTTGCCTGCGCGGGGCTGTCCGTGGGGAGGTGCGTCGTTTTTAGGAGTCGGAACAGCCTAGAAAGCGCCGCTGCCGTGCGGTGCGGTGATGCTGGCGGTGACCGCCCCGCAGCCCGCGCTGGCTGTTAAAGTAGTTCGGAGCTGTTCGGCAAGGAGGGGTTTTCTGACCTGTCACTTGTCAGGGTGGGGGAGAGGCGGTGTTCTGACAGCTCGCCCGGACGCGGCGCTCCCTCGGTGCTGAACATGGGTATGATACGGTGTTCCCTGTGCGTCTGGGACTAGAGAGGGTTTTCAGCCAAAAAGGGGACACTTGTTCTTCTACCCTCAAGTTTTCCTGTTTGCCGACTGTGGAGCTGGGATATCCCTATGTTGGCGAAGGCCAGGGAACTTCCTGATGAGCCTGCAGCCACCGGTGTGTTCTGTGCTGCGTCTGACGCTTGACAGCTGTGCCTGCACACTTCTCAGAACTTAGTTTGGAAAAAAGCATGCGCTGCTGTGTCTCAAACTAGCTAAATTGTGCTTTGGGAAGCACCTGTATTTTGCTTGCTTTTCATGTCCTAGTGGCATTGCGCATAGGAGTTGGTTGTGTGCCCATGATATCATAGCTTTGATCTGGCCTCGGTTTTGCAATGGTTGTCCAGTTTTTGCTGTTCTTTTACTACACTTGCATATATATATATGCCCCATGCAAAAAAAAGAAGAAAAAAAAAAAAAGCCCTTTGGAAGGACATCGATTTCAGGCTCCTGTTTTTGGTCTGTCATGAGCTCAGTGATAGAAAGCAGAGGTTTGTAGCTCGTGCTAATTGCTCTGTTGATAGCTGTAAAAGAAATGCTTTGTATATCACATAGCACGTGTAGGTTTAGAAGGAACTAGCAGAGAATCAATATTCTCCGTCTGTGTATCAGAAATAGGATGTTACATTGTCAGCCTGATGTATGTTTTGCTGTTTAGAACAAAAACAAACACAGCCACTGATAAATCTGTGGGATTGCTGAGCCCTGCTAGTAGGAGCTGCTGTTTTTCCAGCATGGACCGTTTTTTCCATGCTGCTCCCCAAAACAGCAAGGTAGGATTTGTATGTTTTTATTTTTTATTTTTTTGTAGAGAGAGCTAGGAAAGATATAGAGGATTGGTGCTCCTGTTCACGAATTAAAAAAATTAATTTAGAAACACCTGAAGCTTTTGAACCCCACTCATACATCTGAGGTTTGTCAGAAGCTGTTGTTCTTGTTTATTTTGTAAGAGCGCAGCCAATTCAACAAGGAACAAGTTCACATGAGCAGCTTGGATTTGGGAGAGTCAGACACGTGGAAGTGCAACACATTTGGTGCAGGAATGTTTGCATGCAGAAAGTGGAGGAGATGGAAACCGGCTCACGTGGCTTCTCAGGTCTTCTGTAAGCTGCGTGTATCATTGTGAAATACATTGGTACAGGGAGGATGGGCAGAGCTTTGGAGAAAATGTTTGTATATGTCTCAGTGGATTGTACCTTTTACTTCTGAGCCTGCTGTAGAATCTTCTTTATCAGCATTAGAAGAGATCATCTCAAATGAATCCTCTCTGAATGGGTATATAAGCCACATGCCTGATGACTAGGGGCATTTTGTTCCTGTGCTCATCGGCTTGATTTTCAGTTGACACAAACCATGAAGTGCTCCCTTTAGGTGTTCAGCAATTCCTGAACTTTGTGTGCTGTACTACTGTTACAGGATGGCCGTGATTTGAGTCCAGGCTCCCAGTTTGCTTTTGTAATGATTCAACGTACCGGCTGTACCTGTTTTCCCAGCAGCACACGTCTTTTGGAAAGTTATTCTACTGATTATTTTGGATTATGTCAGCAGTTTACATCATGTCTGGTGGAGGAAAAATTAGCTTTGTGTGTCCAGTGCTTTTTTTATAGCTTCCTAGGGGAGGGGACCCAACTCCACTTGTGAATTCAGTTTGCAGTTTACTCATGTTGGTCAGGCAGGCTTATCAGTGCTTCTGTATACCTGTCCTGCCTGTGTCTGTTTCATAAATGGCTTTTTCGGGGGTGGCAGGGGGCCTGCAGAGGCCTGAATGGAACTCAGCCTGTGAGTCAGTGACTGAAGGGTGCAAGGAGGTGGTCTTATACCTTTTAATTGCTTCTTATGGCTTTTTGGGATAGCAAAAGAAACTAGTGTAGCAGAAGATTGTGCATAACTGTTGTATATGTGCAAGCCTATATCTAATCTGGCCAGGATCATTTAAATGACATCTTGAAAAGTGCAGACTTTCCTATGCGTATGTTGAGTGTTCACTGATAAAGTTCTGCTGTTTCTTTCTTCTTTCTCAAAAGTAAAAAGTTTTATCACGTTAACATTCTTGTATCAACAGGAAAATGTTTATTGGTGGCCTCAGCTGGGACACTACCAAGAAAGATCTGAAGGACTATTTCTCCAAATTTGGTGAGGTCGTAGACTGCACTCTGAAGCTGGATCCCATCACTGGGCGATCAAGAGGCTTTGGCTTTGTGCTCTTCAAGGAATCAGAGAGCGTAGATAAGGTAATATTCATGTAATTAAACAGCATGTTATTTGTAGCCAGTAAAGATATAACACACAAGTGATTACACGTAGTTTTTTTTGCAGTGGCCTGTTATAGGTGATCCTGGGATAGAGCTATTTAAAATGATGCTTATGGAATTGTTTTCTTCCTAAACCATCTTAGTCATGCTACAGTAGCTGGGAGCAGCAGCATTTCCTAAAGTATGCCTTTGAGAACTTGCAGGAGAACATGCTGCAACCTGCTGGGCTTTGCAGTTGAAAACTACTGTGGATAAAAATAGGTGCTACCCACTGCTATGAAAGGGGTAACTTTAAAAGAGCAGCAAGTTTTCATGTTGCAGAGCTGCAGGGTGAACACTGGGATTGGAGTCAGAGATTTTGATGCATTTGGGCTTTCTTCAAGCAAAAAATTAGCTGTGTTAGCCTTTCTAAATTACTCGTGACAGAGTACCCTGGAAGTGTGTCACTTTTGTTGATCTTCAGTGGTAGAGCACAGATAAAATGCTTCTTTGTGAATTTTGAGGAGAGAAGGATGGGATTGTCTGGTGCTTTCTGAGAAATGCCATGTCCTTATTTCCCTTGGGTGACAAGTGGCTTTGGTTTACTGGTGCAAGGCTTTGTTAGAACTGTCTGTGTCAGTGATCAAAATCAAAGAACTGTTTGGATTTGCACAATAGATGATGACTGGAATAAAAATATTGCAATTGAAGTGATGGCATTAACAAAAGGTATGGAATAAACTGAGCCTTGCTTGAAACCACAGTGAGTTGTATGGCTTGAACTGCGAGTAAGGCCTTGTTTTTATTTTCCACAGGTCATGGACCAGAAAGAACACAAGCTGAATGGGAAAGTCATTGATCCTAAAAGAGCTAAAGCCATGAAAACAAAAGAACCTGTCAAAAAGATTTTTGTTGGGGGCTTATCTCCAGACACACCTGAAGAGAAAATAAGGGAGTACTTTGGAGCTTTTGGTGAGGTACATGATGAAATAAACTGCTTGTATTTGTAGAACTTGTTCTGACTTCAGAAGTAAGCAGTAAAAAAAAAAAACAAAATCAAAAAACAAAAAACCCCAAGCACAGCCTCCTTTCTAGCTTAATGACCAGTACAGCTTCACATGACTTGCTATTCAGAACCTTACATGTGGGTTGGTAATGTAAACTGGGTTGGTGGAAGGAGAAGCTGGGATATGACAGACTCGGGAACTGATCTGTGGGATGCCTGGCTGTCTGTGCAGAGACTGGCATGGGAGGCACTGTTTTGGAGCCTGCTGCTTGGGTTAGCTGGGCGTGATGCTCTTCATCCACACCAGCTGATGTGCTGTTGCTCAGATTTGGACAGTTTGCTGAAATTCTGTGCAAGTCTGTCTCACTTTCTCTGTTCCCTGTGGTTTTTGATGGTATTCGGAGCTTAGAAGCTGTGCTTCGTGAGCTTAGTGAGAGTAACTGGAGTTGGCAGCAGCTCCTCTCCTAGTTCTAAAACACTACCATGATAACTCAGCTGTTGGTCAGCTGGGTTATGAAATGCCTGCCCTCTTACTCTGTGGTAGACTGTAACAACTATTTGCCTAAGCTGAGTTCTCACATGCCATTTGAAAGGAGATCTTTTTGTTTGCAATTAGGTATTGAAATAAAACTAACATTTGTCCTGTTTAGCATACATAATGGACAAGCAGAACCATGAACTTTTGCTAAGTTAAAAGTTTTTCATACAATGCTTGAATATTTAGATTTGCTAAAGGTTTGAAACACCTATTTACCCCATAATTAACTAAGTTAAAACTGAGAGTCAGCTTGAGACTGCTTATCCACCACTCACAGAATATTCTTTGTACACTGTGTTTTCTAAAAATTACTGAGCAGGCAAATGATAATGAGTTGGGTGAGAACAGTGTTTTGTGCAATTGGGAACATAATTTCTAGTGGTGATGTTTTTTTATTGTCTATGATAGTGATATTTATTTATATCTAATAATGTAAAGTTCATGGTGGAGGCACGCTGTCACCTAGTTGAAATAATTTGCTAACTGTAAATAATTTAAGTTAGCAAATCTGAGCTGTTAGAAATATTTGGAATATCTGCCATGGCAGGATGGAAGTTAACGCAACTGTTCTCTGCCAGGTTGAGTCTATAGAACTCCCCATGGATAACAAAACTAACAAGAGGCGTGGATTTTGCTTCATTACTTTCAAGGAAGAGGAGCCAGTGAAG